>NW_019719379.1:400872-419048 GCF_002891405.2 Cryptotermes secundus | reverse complement strand
TTTTTTTTTTTTTTTTGGTAGGCCATCTGTTATATTATGATGTCTTTGTGTGTTCATCAAACATGATTTCAGAATTAAAGTTTGTGGATATTCTATTATGAAATAAAAAAAAAAGGGTATTGACTTCCTGTGGACAAGATTTTAAGACGATTGCTCTTGTTGTTAAAATGGTAAATATTTGAGAAAATATTATTACTTTGGCTGTGGCAGGAGACAAGGAGTGTTATGAATCAAAGGGTCATATATATATTTTGCAGCAATGCAGTTGTGCTTAATTTATGTAGTGTAACCGCTCAGTCCCTTTCNAGCTATGCACTACATGAACATCAGTTGCCCTTTATGTAGTCAGCCATCTCCCTAAATATGATCAGTTTCATTGAAGGGAACACATGAAGTTCATGTTTTACACAATTACTGGGATTCACTGAATGTCTTGGCTCATAATTCAAACTATGTCTGACTTGCATTGACAGAATGCAAACTCCTTTCAGTTTCATTATTCATAATAATAAAATTCATCCCCATCTCTATATGCTTTACATGAAAATAAAATTAAAAGATGGAATGTGTCAAAATTGCTATTATGCAATTCCATGTGCAAATTGAATTGTTGAGGAAGATTAGCATGTGAGCCAGAATAATGGTTCAGATAGAGGTTACTGTTCTTGTAGCATGTCTGTTAAAGTGAAATTTAAAGATATGTGAATATTCATATTTTCAAATTTGAATTAGGTGTAATGACCCCTGTCATTATCACATTTCATTACATAAATTATGTATATATTTAAACTTTATGTAACAATGCTAGCAGTAGCTGAGCCTCCATAATATTGAATGATAAAGTGATTAATGTAGGAATGTTCGTGGAGTTTGTAAATAAATACTAGGTACTGCACATTGATGGTGATATGTGCAGGTTGGAAATGCCCTCTCTGCACCCTCGTCAATTCACCAACACGACCTGGATGTGCAGCCTGCACAACTGAAAGGCCCTTACGTTATGTTGTGCCAGTGGAGTATCGTGCCAATGAGCAAGAATTGCAGCGTATGAAACAGGAACAGCTGCTGGACAATGAATTGCAACAGGTGTGTTCCTTTCTTCTCATAAAAAATTTAATTTTCTCAAAATGTGTTATCATATGAAAAATACATATATGATTTTGGATGTAGAATTCATAATGGATATTGAAAAAAAATCTCAAGTTTCTATTTAATTGTTTCAAGAAGAAGTGGAATTGTTTGCTAATCAATGCATATGAATACAAAGCCTGACACATGAGTATAGTATAAAGCCAAAGTGCCTTCCTCCAAGTGGTTGCCTTTTACCAGGCTGTGGTGGATTTCTTCATATAATGATTATTTAAATGTTAATTAAATCTTGTTTTGTGTGTGATAATGGAAAGCTTGTTTGGTCAAATGCAGACATTCTGTATGAAAGCAGTTTCATGAATCCAGTGATTTTTTGGTTGTTGTATATTTCATTTTCTTGCCATTCACTATTGAAAGAAAACTGCAAAACTAGAAAGATTCAGTTATAAAATAAAGTAACTCATACAGAAGACTTGTGGTGTTTGCATATTTCTGGTGTTTAATTTTGTAAATGGTGTTAACAAAAAAAATTCACAAAATTAATGACTGCAGGAGATTTCAGTGCCAACATAAGTGAGGAAGACATTTTCAAACCGACAGTTCAGAATGAGACTATACATGAAATTAGTAATAATAATGGAGTTAGAGTAGAAAATTTTGCCACATCCAAAAATCTTACAGTCAAAAGTATGATGTTTCCACATCATAATATCTGTAGCTCAAGCTGAAGATTACTTTTTGATTTTTTGAAAATGTCGCTTGATATTTATAAATTGTTTTGAGAACAAGATGGTCAAAAAAAACTAAGTGTTCAGACACTACAGAGCCCTTAATGCTCAGTTGCATCTTCAGTTTCATAGTGAAATATGTGCCAAAGGTAAAAGTGATCATTGCCACTCTCTGTAAGCGTGAATAATGATATGCTTTCTTAAACATGAATAAAACCACTGCTGAGTCAGGAGAAGTATGTGCAGGATTAATTAGTAAGCATTCTTTCTGCCATAGATAATAGTGTGCTTCATTATGGTCCAACACGTATATGGATTAAATATAGACATTCCTCTACATTGCATATGCATGCATGTTGCAGATTACTGCAGAACAGAGATTACAGGAACTTGAGAAACAGCATCAACATTATTTGCAACTGGTGGATCTAGACAATACAGACTTGGTCCCTAATATGGAGCCCTTTGAATGTTCAGTCTGCATTGTTCAGTATGAGGCAGGTGAAGGAGTTGTGCTGCGGGAATGTCTACATGTGTTCTGCAGGTAAAAATTCCTCTTTATATCAGTGTTACTGGAATATAGTTGTTACTTTCCTAATTGTTCCTTATCTTTTATCCTATAATATGTTGGGAGGACCATTATCCTTTCTGTATTTATTATAATTGATCTTTTACAAGTAATTGATACTCATATTACAAAGCAGAACTTTATATGTTTTCAAAAGTGTATTTTCTGGGTTCATGTTTCACAAATTGTGAGGAGATCCTACCAGACCTCATTTTTTGACCTGTTTAGGGTTTTATTAAATCTTTTCATTGGTCTATGAGTGACATGCACGTGCAATCTGGCATGTGCTTATACATTAGCAGTGTCAAATTATAAGAAAAATTAAGGCCATAACCGTTTGGATATTTACCAGAACTGTTTGGTGGCAGAGAGAGAACTTGAAATATAAAGCTAAAGAGTGTTGGTGTAATGCCTGTTATAATTTCTGTTGACAAGTAGCTTTAGAGAACAGTGAGTCTAAGCATTACTTATACTAATGAAAGACAAAGACTTGATGAAGTACCAAACAAATATATTTTTAAGATTTCAAATAAGAAAAATTTTCAGATGGCTGATGTAAGGTGGAGTCACATTTGATAATGTTGAATGCAAGCTGCTGTTTCATAGAAGAGTTTATGCTGTTAGTAAAATTAGTGATGAAATTTGAATGTATTGCACAGTTAAAAGAATGTAAAATAAGATTTTGGTAAAATTATATTATATAATTAATTAAATGTAATACATATTTCACACCTACAGCCTGTTGAAGAGCTGCTTCTTCAAGCCACTGAGGTTGTGACTTTAAGGAATGTATCAGTGATAATACAAAGATACCGCGTTAGAACACTGGATTCTTATGTGAGCTTGAATGCATAGAGCAAATCTCTATTCTACTGAAGTAATTGAAAGAACACGTATTGCAACGGGTTATATGATCTTAACCATGATTGATCATATTGTTGATTGTCCTGTTGACATTTGATATATTGCAATAAGTATAACATTTTGTATAGAGTTCTGGAGTGTTGAAGACCTAGTATCATACAGAATTTCACATCCTTAGTTCTTAATTTTCACTATGAATTCTGGAAGTTAATTACAAGTTACATAATTCTAATACATAATTTTTTACAGAATTTGCCTAACTGAAAAATCCAAATAGTTTAAAATATTTATAAGCCTCCAGAACTTTTGGGTCCTATACTAAATGGCTTAGTGTTACTTTAAGCAGTTGGCATTATTGAATATACTTAAAATGCATTGCACAGTTTTCATAAAACGGTTTATAAAAATGTATTGACACATGGTGTTCGTTGGCATAACAGCATATACTTACATAATATAATGAGAAACCAAGGAATACTTTTTTTTTTATTTATAGAGCTTGTCTTGCAAGCACTGTGCAGTTTAATGAGGAGGCTGAAGTGAAATGTCCTTACAGAGATGCTGATTATGCATGTAACAGTGTACTTCAGGAAAGGGAAATAAAAGCTGTAAGTGCAATTGGAATCACTCTCTGACATATGTTGTGGTTTGTTACTATGTTTCTAACATAATGTGACTTTTCTGTCCCCTGTTTCAATCCCTTTTTCTTCCTGCTTGTACCCCAGCATAATAGAGAACAAACAAAGATATTGTAATGTTCTCTCCTTCCTCCTCACCCTGATGTATCGACACAGAGAGTATTAAAATGATCTAAGTATTTATATTCATGTTTTCCATTATTTATTTAAGTGAACATACTTAATGTTGATTCTGCTCTTGGTTCTTGTTGAGGTGAGCAGTGTTTCCAATGTTTCAAGAGATACATACTGCTTACATCTTCAGAGTCAAAGCTAGTAGACTAAGTCAGTGTTCATGTATGTATAGATTTTTGTCCAGCAGATCCACAGGTGGAAAAGTTGGGGACTAGTGACCGGTCCCTCCTATGTGACATCTTTCATAACCTGTTGTTCCCATCCTGTTCTTGGCCTGCAGCTTGGGCATTTTTCTGTTAGTTTCATATTCAGTACCATCTTCATTCTTTCTTAAAAAATGCCCTTACCATCTTATTTTGTTACTTATTCATTTTTCTTCCAAGCTGTTTGTCTGTAAATCCTCTGTTTTTACTGTTTTCATTTCTTACTCCCTTATGGTTTTGCCTTCTATGCTTCTACACTTTCATGCCCATGTTTCTACTACATGTTTTACTATGGGTATATAGTAAGTATTTAAATATATTTTCCCCGTCTTTGGCATTTCCCAATTTCAAATTATATCCCTAACTAACTGGTAAAATTTCCCTGCATTCTTTATTACTTCTGTAATATCATCTTGTATTTTCCCATTTGTCACTATTACATTTCCTAAATAGTGAAAATTGTCCACATTATTTCATGATTATTACATTTTATATCCTATCCGATGGGTAATTTTCGTACTATTCATTTATTCAGGTTGATATTTATTCCAAAAATCTTCACACACTTTAAGAAACCCTGTGAAATTTTGTTTCAGAAGTACTGTCAGTAAGTTCTCAAATAACTATATTATCTTCAGGTACTAACGTTTTAAGTATTGTGCCGTTTTTATTTATGTTCTTATTATATCATACATTCCCATGTTGAACAGTACAGGAGGAGACATTTCATGTTTCAGCTTTTGCCTACTATGCCCATGCTATTTTCACATTTATAATAAATATGCTTTATTCTCTGAGTCCTTTAGAAATATTTGATATCTCTAACACTTTTGACGTATGCTGTCTCTTTATATGAGGGCTATTTGGAAATTAACTTCCAGTGATCAGTTAATAAATGAGGCAATGAGAAAAATTTATTATATACAAAAATATGTACACATTTAAGCTACTTCTCAACGTAGTTACCACTGGAATTTAGCACTTGTCATAACAGGGAGTCAGTTTTGGTTTGCCTGTGAGCTGAGCCACGTTTTGACACCTTCCATCAACTTATATTTTTGAAGCACTGTGATCAGTTGCTTTGCTTTCTGGCAGGCAACATTTGTTTAAACTTTTGGCCTGTTTGGTGAATGTGTGTACATCCACTGCTTTGTCTGCTCTTAGGGTTCCAACATTCACAAATGAAACCTAGGTCTCGTCACCTGTTACTGGTACTAATGTGATTGAGATATTCGTCACCATGCTTGTGGTATGACTATAAAAAAGTCAAAGCCAAAACCATTCTCTGCATTGTGTGTGCAGCTGTGAACATTTTCGGAACCCATATTGCGCAAAACTTGTGATAACCTTACCTAGCTGTGATCATCTCATAGAGAACAGTGAGAGAAATTTGTGGAAATTCACGTGAAAGTTCGGAAATTGTGAAGCACCCATCTTTCAAAAATTTTTTGGCCAACACTTTCAACAAGATCACTCACTACAGATGACTGTCCAACCACTTCACTCTTCATCGTGGATATTTATTCACCTGCCCATCTTTGAACAGTCTACACCATCGCCTTACAGTACTTTCACTCATTACATTTTGGCCATAAACCACACATAATTCATGATGGATCTCCATATCACTTATGTTTTTAACCTGAAGAAAACTGATAACAGCGTTAATTTGACAGCAGTTGGGATTATCAATTGCAGGACCCATCATAACTCACTCCTTAGAGACAAGAGCAAATAGTTATGTGATGATGTATAAGACAGTGAGTCATGTGACACTACCTCGCACATGTGTGAGCTCTCTCCAGCTCCTATATTAGTTGTCTAAAATGGAGATTACTTTTCAAATAGCCCTTGTACATGTATTATCATATACCTCTTTCTCAGTATCCTCTTCTATTGCATTCACTGTCATTTTAATTCCTTGTATTCAGTATTTTACCAGTTAAAGTAAAACTTCATATCACCCTAAATTTTTGTTTAAGACTAACAAGTAGTTTTACTTATGGACACAGTGAATGGATAAATAAGTATGAGAAGTAGACATATGTGTCTAGTTTACCTGCTCCAAGTTTTCTTACCACTTTGTACTCGTATGTTGAAATATAGTTCCATGTCCATGAAATGTGTCTTTGAAGTCTTTTTCATACATATAATATTTGGTGAATCCTGGTGATCTGAGACGTTCATTTAAATGCCCTTCACTTTATATTTAGTACATTAAGTACAGCATGGCACACTTAATTATAAATCATGATACTACATTAGGTGTGGCAAGAGGATGGTGTAGGACATTAAATATAATTAGTGAGGTTAACAATCCTTTATATTTGCAGCTAGTTCCTGCAGATGTATATGAACAGCATTTGGCAAAATCTGTAGCTCAAGCTGAAAACAAAATAGGGAATGCATTCCATTGCAAAACTCCTGACTGCAGAGGCTGGTGCATTTTTGAAGATAATGTCAATGAGTTTAGATGCCCTGTTTGCAGAAGAACAAATTGTCTCACTTGCCAGGTAAGTCATTAGATTTGTCTTCTGTATCTTCATATCACAGTGATATGTTGACTCAAGCCAAGGCCCTGTAGTAGTTTCTTTGTGTGTGTGCGCCTGTGAAGGAATACAATGAAACTTAAGTGTTTTGTCTGTAATTTTACAGGCAGTCCATGATGGTATGAACTGCAAACAGTATCAGGAGCAAGTGAAGCAGGAATCAGAAACTAATGCTGAAGCCCGCCGAACTAAAGAGATGTTAGAGGTGAGCTATGCGTTTGTATCTTTACTCAATTTTTTGGACAGTTTGGATCAGTAACCTTTATTTTTGTTATTTAAAACTATTTACATTTTCCATTTTATGATGCCATACATGCAAAAGAATTATAGCAAAACAGTTTATCATAATTTACATTGTATTCCCAAATGGAAAAAGTACAGCATGTATGAAATACAAGTTCTGGAAAGAACTTAAAGGACATGTTTTGTACAGCCTGCTCTAGGCCAGTCACAGGGACAGACATTGAATTAATTCTTGTAGGATCAGTAACCAACACTAAATAACAGTAAAAACTGGTTAGCACACCATGACGAGGTCAGTGGGAGGACATTGTGCAATAAAAAAATGTATATTTTTCCTTCACAAAAAGCAGAAAAGGCATTATAAATAGGTGAACATTTTAAGAGTAAATATAGTATACAATTTAATTTCAGCACTTAACACACAGTAATGGTTTTTCTTAAAAGCAATTTCAAATGCCCATCGCAAAAGTTACTGATATGCATATAGTTCTATTATGCCAATGATCTAGCCTCTTACAGGATCTGCTGTTATCACTGAGCTAACTCTGCTGATAGAACTCAAATGTTCAACATTGTGATGACATGAGGGAACCTTTATTGGACATGATCCTGAACCAATATAGCCTTTATCATATGCTCACAACCTGTTCCAGTCATATCCTAAAATCTGCCAATCTTGCTGAGTCTATATAGAGAACCTGTATTATATGTACTGGTTGCAAAAGAGCTGAGAGGGGAGGAGAACAGTGCAAAGGTCTGAATGATCCATGTTTAGGAAATGGTTGAACGAGGAGAAGCTATGAACTGCCCTACATGCCAAGTAATCCTAATGAAAAAGTGGGGTTGTGACTGGCTACGCTGTTCCATGTGCAAGACTGAGATATGCTGGGTTACACGAGGGCCCAGATGGGGTCCTGGGGTGAGTATAAAACCTTTATTTTTTTTATTATATTTAGTATGGGGAAATGACCACCAGGGAATCTTTCTTCAACATGTAGTTCGTAAAAGTGAACTTTTGACAGTGTCTCATCTTGCAAATTATATAATTGTATACAAATATATATATATATGGAACTGAACAACTTTATCAAACATTCTGATCTCTTTAGAAAGAAAGTATTCTCACATATTAACAACCCTACCTATAGTCATAGTGATTTGTTGAGGAATCTTGCCAGGCCAGTGCTACTGCTTACCATGATAATCATTTCATGTCATTTTACAAATATTACTACCAAATCTTCATACTTCCTGCAATATATGTGCATTATTCTTCTGCTCATTCCTCCCCCTCCCCCACTTTTATTATTATTACTATTATTATTAGTAGTAGTAGTAGTAGTAGTATTGTTGTTGTTGTTGTTGTTGTTGTTGTTGTTCTTGTTCTTGTTGTTCTTGTTCTGAGATTGTTTCCTTTTTATATTAGTTGGTGGATGAAAGTCTAATTATCCCTTCCTTTAACCTCTTTTTTTATTCTTGTCATCTCTTTTCTCTGTTTTTGATGTCTTCTGGTACCTGGCTAAATTATAACCTCATTAACCTTTAGCAACCAGGATTATCACAGTTGAGACCCAAAAAGTAGATATGTGAATGAATGTCTTCAGAATAAAATTATCATCTTTTCTAATGATTCTAATGAGTTGATTAAAAGGTAATTATAATTATTTTATTCAAGATACAGCCATTGATGATTTTATGTTTGATGTTAACAATGAAACAATATGTTGGGCCCTTCCTTATTGGAGGCTGTTTAACTTATGTGTATATGTGTTAAATGATATGAACTCTGTCCCAAGTGCAAACAATATATTATATGTCCTTGATCTTGCTCTCCTTTACACTACATGTTTCGGCCTCAAATGGCCATCATCAGGTGTATACACTCACGTTCTGTTACACTGCACTTAGTTTAAAATTTAACATTTAAAAATACACTGTTCCTTTCCTTGTTATTATCAACATCTACTTCGTTGATATCTGTCAGGTTTATAGATTAATTTTGTTACACACGTTAGCACTTATAAGATCTTTAGTTCTGATTTTAAATCCTTTAAAATTTTTCTCCAAATTTTAAAATTTAAAATTGTCAGGGTTACTCGCCCTATGTCCGTAGTGCTGCAGCAGCTAGTTCTTGTTTCCAGCACTGTACTGGTGTTATTTTGTGTAGTCTCCGTGTGTGTGTGCCGCTGCTATTCTTTACTATGAGTTCATATCATTTATCGTATAGTGTGCAACAGGATGCTTAAATATAATAGTGTATATGTGTGTTTGTATGCAGGGCAAGGGAGACACAACAGGGGGATGTCAGTGTGGAGTGAATGGTGTGAAGTGCCATCCCCGCTGTAATTACTGCCATTGAGAAATCTTCTTTCCATGTGTGATGTTACATGAATATTATTTTAAGTTAAAATATCTCAATTTTTGTATTTGAAAGGGTGAATTGTAATATTTATCATGTTCTAGTCATATACAATGAAGTCTTTTTTTTTTTTCTAATTTCCTATTATTAATGATGCCATCCAGTGATTTTACAAACAAGCTGCCTTGAATGTGACAATAAAGTTAACAGACTGTTGAGAATCTTGTTTTTAATTTTCCTTGCTTCAAGTGAAGTAGTAAGTAAAACTGAATTGTGGACAAAGTACCTTTATATGAGACAAACTCTGTCTTAAGTGCAACAATTTGATTGTAGTTCTTTCTTCTTTCCTTCCTCTACACTACATGTTTCGGCCCTAAATGGCCATCATCAGGTGTATATTCTTACGTAGCTGCTACACTGCCAGCAGTAAAGTACCTTTGTTGGAAAAATCATGCAGGCTGATCCTCTCACTAAAGGCCCAGACTTTCAGCAATAAAACCACTAGTTATGCACCAATAGTGTTCAAGTGGAGGTACATGCCTCAGTTATTGTGAAACTGAATCCTGTCACCCCGTGGACAGTAGTGAACACCAGTTCTTGGACCATTTTGTTGTATGCAATGTGGTGGCCAGTCTGCATTTCCTTCTCATGGCTGAAAGATGTACTAGACTGAGGAATGTATTCCTCGTTCACACATATTGGCAAACAGGGTTATTCAAGAAGTCAGAGAGGTCACCTCAGGACATATTTGAGGATAGATCAGCACTACTGAAATATTATATTCAGAAGTTGGTGAAAAATTGAAGATGACACAAAGCTTCATTATTATTTTTTCATTTGTTCACTTGCACCCTCATATGTGATGGGCTATAGTTGCACAGGGGCTTGTATGTATGTACAACATTTCATCAACACTGGTGCATACCAGGCAGGTTGGTATAGTGGTAACATTTGAGATTTGTGTTTTTGAAGTCCTTGTTTCCAATATCAGTTGGGACACTCGCTGTCCAGGTAGGATTTAAGAGATTTTCCATTCTATTCCTTTCACCAATTTCTTTTCCCATACTTAACGTAGAATGAACACTGCTTGTAGCATAAGATGATGCTCTATATTAATATAAATTCCAGAGATTTATTGGCATTTTTCGTACAGTCCTTCAAGTAGGTATTTCTTGCATGAATTGGTCAAATGGAATGACCAGTACATTGGTCACTTTGCCCCTGTGAAATAGGTGATGGGAAAATAATCAGTCGTGAATGACTGGAGAAACTGGTTGATTCAAAGAAAATCTGCCCTTACACAAATATGTACATCACAAAACAAGCATAAAGTGAATGATAAGGTAAGATGCCATATTCTCTTTCTGGCTTTTGGATTTGATGCCATGTGAGTTCAGAGGCACTGCCAAAACTGAAATCATAGGAATGTCCAGAATCAAAATTTTCATTGTTGCAAAGTACCAAACATCTCCATTTGGCCACCAACTTAGCATTTGTAGCATCATCTGCCTGATGATGCTCTCTCACGTTAGCAATGGATTGCTTCGTCTGTTCAGGGCACAACAATAAGGAAGTTCAATGAGGCTATAAGAATTATGGATCTCCGGTGCGTGGTTTGTTACTGAAGTAGTTGTTTGTATGACCTCTGCACCATATGTCATGTATATAATAATGAAACAGACTTCTTCCAGAATGTATAATACCTGCACTATAGGGAGTCTTGTTGCATGTACATCATGCTGATATCAATGGAAAGTGTTGCTGCTGGTTCATTGAAAGAGAGTGCATGAAAAAATTCGACCAGGCCCAATTGCACTAGAAGACACCCTCAGTATTTGAGATTTGATTTATTCTTTGTACAACTGAATTGCTGATTGGTATCCACTAGGTCCATAGCGTGCACCGTCTTGCCCATCAAATGCTCATGTCATGGGATTGAATCCCACTCGAGGCATGGGTTTATTCATTCTTTTCCCAATTTGTGCTGAACTCTATGGAGAGACGGTCCTCCTCCAAGGCCAGCGAAAGTCTATAAATCTATAGAAAACCGTAAGCTGGAGGCCTTGGGCAGTATTGGCCTGTCGTGCCCTGTAAGAAGGAATATTGGCATTTAAAAGGTTCTATAATAAAGGAGCGCACTGAATAGTATACCTAGCCACCGGCGCCGGATTAGTTCCTATCAAGAACATAGATGACAGGAATATCAGCCCGGAGGATTCGTTGTTACTATACAGAATGGGGAAAACGGCACAGTCAGGTATACCAATAGTGTAATACGTCGTTACAACAAAAATTAGCAGAAATCATTATTTATGGAGATTATAAATGCAATTTAGATTTAGAATAATGAATATTATAGAATAAATTTTGTTGGCCTAGTAGTTATGTGATTAATATGGAGTTCTCGTTTCTTTTCTTAAGCTGCGTAATGTTATGACTAGTGGCAACGAATTAATGACGTAAAATCACTGACCACGTTTGTTCGTAAGGTCACAGATTATTGTCGTATACTTGCTGCCGGTACGAAAATGAGGTGGTTGAGGTAAGTGACTTAAAATTAAAATAAACAGGTACTGAGTTTGTGACCAATTAGCAGCATTAGGGCTCAGTTTTAACAAAATTTGAAGTGTGTTTCTTCCTGTCTTTATTCCCCGTTTAGTGCCCTGGATGTTGTGTGTTGAAATTCCGCACTGTGAGACAGTAATGCTGCTTTAGAAAAACACATTCATTGACGCTTGTATGCCGAAATTATAATTTCTCGTACGCATTCGTTTAAGAAGTGGACTTGCTACTCGTGATACACAGAATTGATGCGTTATAAAGTATGCATGTATATTTTTCACTATCTTAATGTGCATGTTTTATATCTGGAAGGTTGCTTGTGAAAATTGGGTTATTTTGGAGAGGCAATAAACTCTGCTTAGTTTTCCTGTAATGTTAACTAGGTATTAAATTAAAACTTATTCCCCTGATAAAGTTCAATATAAATCATTACTGCTGCTGTATCCAAGAATATAATCGGCTGGAAAATAACGCTAAAATTTAGGCGGTGAGATTGTTTTTTTCCTGACATCACCTGTCATTAACCATGGTGCACGTCGAGTCTCAATAATTTTGCTGGCCATATACTTAGGAGTTGTATACTCTGCAGACGGAAAAGACTGTACTTTTGTTTTTCAAACTTAATTCTAAAGTTGAAGCGAATCTTCAAACACTGCAAGGAATATTATATCTCCCTCAACAAAAACATTCCGAGTAGTGTTTTGCTGCAACACTGATGCAAACAACTTTTCAGCATATCATATCTTGACCGCTTCTGTGCTCTAGTGGTCAGATTTCCTGCCTACAGATCCAGAGGTCCAGGTTCGATTCCCGGCGCTACCAGATTTTTTCTGAGAAGTAGTGGGTTTGGATCGGGGTCCACTCAGCCTCGTGATGATAATTTAAGAGCTATTTCAAGGAAATAGCGGCTCCGGTCTAAAAAAACGAGATTGACGGCCGTGGGGATTTTTTTTTATTGTAGGAAAAATATTGTAAATACAAAAAAAGCCTAGGCAATGCCCATCCCACCTTCTGTAGCACATTCTTACAAATATCTTATTCTATGATAGCGGTAACCCCTCAATTCTTAATATAGATCTTAACTTAAATCTGAGAGTATACTGTTAATGATCAGTACAATTACTTCTTTTACTTTTGTTACATATCTATTTTATATAAATATAGGAATGTTGTTAATGAAATAACAGACGCCTTGCTAACTGACTTTGGGTATTCTTTTTTGCTGTTCCCAGACAAAATATCCATCATTGTTGCCCGTTGGTCCTCGTACAGTTTACAGTTCCAGAAGATATGTTCCTCCGTTTGCAGCCCATTACCACATTCGAATTCGGCTGTGGACACAGTGTTAAATCTGTTTAGGCTTGCTTTAAGACTGTTGTGTCCTGCTCTCGTACGGTTTATTGACATGAAGGCACGGCTGTTCATTTTTATCTCGCGGAACCACGGAGACAAGACATTCCTGTAGTACCTTTCAAAGTAGCTTACTCCTCTGTCCTGTTTGGTGTTTCGACAAAAACTGTGCGTTCTTTTTTGCCTTTCTTTTCCCACTGCATTTTAAGATTGAGGTTAGCTCTTTCTGACAAACCCTAAAGTATAGGTGTGCATCCCACCGTTTCAGCTGAGGATGGGAGCAGATCTGGTTTCCAAAACATCATGTTCTATAGAATACCGGACAATGGACAAAGTCCAAAATCTCAGAAGTCCTGTGCATGAAGATAGCTGCTGAATCCCTTGAACATGTAGCAGAGTTCAGATATTTTGGAATGACAATAAAAGTTATGTTCATGATAGAGTTAAATGAGAAGAGATTACATTCGAGTAATGATTACTTTTGTTAATTTCTGTAATATTTCTCTCCATATGCCACATCTAAAAATCAGAGGTTGAAATATACAAAACTAATTTTGCCTAGTCTCTTATCCTCTGGGAAGAACATAGGTTGAGAGGAATATTTGGACCTAAAAGAGCTGCAATAAAATGATGATGGAGACAGAGTCATATGGTTTCTCTGTCTTGTTTTTATCTGGATGGAACCAGAGGAATGTTTGTACAAAAATTCTGCAAGCTGGAGTAATTCTGCATATGTCTGATATGCCGTAACACTGCCAGTGTCATGCACGGTGTTATATTATTTGTACTTTGCCTGATATGTTTTGGCATTATATGGTATATCTGAGTTCACATTCGTGTATAATATGGACAATAGTACTCAGTACTTGAAATCTCCTTCCCGAAGCCTAATATAAAAAATGTTATCAGTGTCTAGTGTAAGAATGTGGCTTGGAAGAACAGCTGTTGTAAATCCTAGCGACTGAGGGTAGCACCTTAGCTCAAGCGGTTAGTTGCTGGATTCCCACTGCGGCAGCCCGAGTTCAATCTTGGGTCTGGCTAAGTGGGATTTGTGGTGGACAAAGTGGCGTTGGGGCAGGTTTTCTCCAAGTACTTCGGTTTCCCCTGCCAATCTTCATTCCACCAAATTCTCCATCATCATATTCACCCGGGGCAGGCTACAATAGGCCAATCAGTGGCCGCCTTGCCGAGTGGACCCAGTTGAGTCCACCCCCCACTAAGCAAATAAAAAATATCCTAGCCACAGAAACCATAGGTATTATCTATAAAGATAACTGATATTGTTAAAAGTGTTTTGCATGGCACTGTACAGCTGGTCACAGTCTGTTTTTTCTTTCTGTTCAAGGTTCGCACTTTGCCTCCTCTCGGCTGTAGACATTGTCCTAATTTATTATGTAGAAGCTGTTGATAGATCGAATTTCAAGACCTGTCAACAAAGTAGCTTTTGTCGGTATGTATGATTCATTCACATTAAGCCCTCCAAAAAAGAAGATAGAAACTCATGTACTACCATAAGAATGTGGAAACATGAAAGCCTTCCTGACTGTATATGCCATTGGTGACTAGTTAATCAGCCATTTTGTATTATTGCTTCATATGCTTAAGAACAGTGCCCAAAGTAGAGGTTAGTACAGTAACTGTACCCAGGCCATGGAAAGAATTAGTACAAGTGGTGGAAGTTTAAGTAGGCCACATGCTCCCCCTGCTGTCCACATTGCACAACTTCCCTCTGTTAGTGCCTTTAAGAAACCAAGAATGAAATGAGAGACATAGGGCAAAAAATATAATTGATGACTGGTGGTAGTGGGTGAAGACAGAGAGGGAAAGTAGCTGTTAGGCAGACAAATGAGGGAGAATCTGTGTTCATTATTTCCATATCCCAAGTACAGGTTGCACTTGTGGAATCAATGTCGTTCATGAATGTGTATGAATGTAAGTGGATCTTACCACAGTGTGATTCACTAGTACAAAATAGGACATACAGTGTAGTTTTGTTCCTGAACTATTTTCTTTAGAACTTTGATGTTCCATGAAGGATTTGAAGAATTTCAAGGGATTTATCATCATGAGCCTAAGGGAATTTTGTATTAAAATTATGATTCTGTTGTATGTAAGTAGTATGAGAGGTATTTAAGATTAAAATGCACACTCTACACACCTCTGCTTCATGTAACTAGAATATTAAAGGACCTTAAATATGGAATCTTCTATATGAGCTTATATTTACCAGAAATCAACTTTGCAACATGTGAATGGTACGAAAGTTGGCTTTGATTTCCTAGGAAGCAAATGTTAGGCACTGAAAAAAATTACTTAATTCTGTTTCCATTAAATTTTATATGAACATGCAACATTCACTCTTAAATTGGTAAAACATTATACTCATTGTTCTTCACTATTCATTTACTTTGTCATTAATTTTTGTCAGACCACATTAAAGGTAAACAGAAAGTTGTCCCTACTTAATTAAGCACCACACCATGAAGATATAAGGAGTGGTGGTATAGCTCAGCATATTCTTAACTTCAGTGCTAGGTGGAGGTGAATGCTCAGCTTCATGCCCCAATCTCTTTACCACCTCGGGTAGAGCTCCAAGTACTGACAGAGTAGAAGGCAAGGTGGGCCCAAGAGCCAGTCTGGATACAGTGGTGCAGAGGAAAGTCTTAGATCCTGCAAGGATTCAAACACTGAATCTTCAGTGACTATACTGACTGAGCCATTCTTCCTTTTTTAAACCACAGTACATTTATTTTCACACTTATTAAAGTAATACCTTATATAATTCAGTCAGCATATATAACAATTATCCATTTTGAATCATTATATGTACAAGGTATAACTTGGAAGATTTTCACAGATGTGAGGGTGTCTTCTACATACCAAATGTAAAATTAAAAGTTCATATAAATATTTGCCTGGAAAATCTATCTTTCTGAGTTACCGCCATATTTTCTTTTCTGAGATTTCTGATGCAGAATCGTACACCCATTGCTTTCCCATATTGCTCAGGGTATACATTTTAAATAGACGCTCATAATGCTGTTTTGGAAGTTGCCATTTGCTTGCCCATGAAAGAGATATTACTTCCATTTCTTGTGGTGAACGAAAATTCATTTTCATGAAACATGCAGCCTGAGTTGATGTGATTTTCATTTTAAACAGTGATTAGAGCCACACTGTTTAAACAGTTCATCATAAATTATTTTATTGTTGACATTAGATATTATTAATAAAATTTAGAAATCGCTGTTGCCCAATATGGATGTTGTAAACTAAATCACAAACAGCACTGGTGGTACTGGTGCTTTGGTACTGAAGTGTACCACCATGAGGCCTTGGTACTATGCCTCCTCCCTCCTTTCTTGCCTTTGGTGTGCTGTGTCATTCCAAGTGCAGATGAAGAGCAATGAAAGTATGACGTTATGTGAGAAGTTTCAGTAAAGACGAGTTCCATTGCTTTGAAAGGTGCATTTCTTGATCTGCGTTTACATAAAATTGTGCATTATTTTGGTATGCAGAATTCACTTTTATGGCAAACCTATAAATTATTGTGTGTTTTAGGAGTCTATTAACTTCATGTGTGTGTAAAAATCGTTGCTTTTATGACGAATTTTGTAGCTAGAACCTAACTTCAAGTCTCTGTATAGTTGAGTATTCATCCCCTTCAGATCCTTCCGCAGCCATGCAAGGTGCTGAGGCATCTGTATTAAGAAATAGTTTTATTTTTTTTTTAGGAGATGCCGAGGTGTGCAGCCTGGAAAATCAAGTTATGAACTTCATCTAAATACTTTGAAAATTGAACCATCAAGCATTGAGGTTGAAATGATTAATACTCAAAATGGTGCTAGGTTTCGTTTTCAGCTTTTTGCCCTTCAGGATGAAACATTTAGGATGAAGATAAATGAGTGGGCTCCTCTTAAACCTCGCTATGAAGTTCAGTATGCTCTTCAGGGAGAACCAGTTTTGAATAAGTAAGTGCAGTTAAGATTTCCTTAACACTTGTGATACAGTAAATAAGATCTTAAAGGTTTGTGATGATGGTACATTAGTGCAAATATTATGTTTTTGGACATTATCCATCATCTTGTCTTTATCTAAAATCTGCCGTGTTTATTTTTCAAAACGTTTTGGAGACTGGAGTCTGTCTCCATCTTCAGGTAAAACCTACTCAGTTGGGCCCAAGAGATAGGGAGTAGCTCTGTCAATTGCTGAGTAGGTTTTACCAGAAGACGGAGACAGAATCCAGTCTCCGAAATGTGTTTTGAAAAATAAACAAGATGGATTTTAGATAAAGACAAGATGGTGGATAATGTCCAAAAACATAATATTTGTATTTGTGATACAGTGTCTGTAAAAAAGTAAAATAGTCCCTGTTCATAACTAATTAAACACTGTGCTGTGAAGGTATGTGGGGGAGTGGATGTATTGAACCACATTTTCTTTACCTCAGCAATAGTTTTAGTTTAGTGGTCAGCTTCATGCCTCAGCTGCTTTACACCCTTGGAAAGAGCCTCTGGTATCTGTTGGATAGGAAGCTGGGTGGGCTCCAGAACCAGTCTGGATAACATGGAGAGGGGAAAATTACTTGACCCTGACAGCAATCAAACTCTGGCCCATTTGTCATCCAGTGTGAAAGAAGTGCCATATAGCCTCATTGTAACCTATAAAATCACGTGATAAACTCGCACACACAGTAAAGTCTTTATTGCAGTGTCGCATGTCGTCGCTTTCATGTAAATGCAGCCACATGTTTTGGCAACAAAAATTGAAAAGTGTGAAATTTTGGAGTACTTTTCTATTATTTCTATAGTACATAGTCTCTGGTTTGAACAAATTGTAAAATTAACTC
>NW_019719379.1:336303-400574 GCF_002891405.2 Cryptotermes secundus | reverse complement strand
TTTTTTTTTTTTTTTTTTTTGTTTGTTGGCTCTCCTTTTTTTTTTTTTTTTTTTTTTTTTTAGATATCTTTATTTTCCTTCTAGGACATCTCATGATTACAGTCCTTAAAATTTTTAGTAATGTGACTTTTTTGTATTTCTAATGAGTATTCCTCTGTTCTCTAACAGGTTGACAGTCATAGAGAAGACAGCTGAATTTATTTCTGTTATGGCTGGGGCAAACAAGGTTACTGTTCATGCAATTCCATTTCGTGTAGATTTGTTCTCTGGAGATCAACTAGTCATATCTGTGAATGCAAGGGGACTTATGAAATTCGAACATATACGTCCAAAGCCAGAACAGTGAGTATGCAATATATATGAATTCATTTGAGGGACAGCTGTGTCTTTATTCATTATGGCAAGGTTAATTAATTTTTTAAACCAAGAGATAATCTTAAATATATCTTTGTAAAAGGAAGTGTAATTGTAGAATAAATGATTTGCTTTGTTGAACTGGCAGATTTGTTGTAGTAATAATAAAAAGTCTTTCACTAGACTTGTATTGATTAAAACAGATTTATCATTATAGGTATTCTGCTATTATTTTGTTTATAGCAGGTTTATAAATAGTGGTGTTTCCCAGTTTTTTCACAGCTTGTAAGCATAGGGAGGGAGCTACAAATATTATAGTGTGAAATAAATTAATATGATGGAAAACCATCAAGAGTCGTGTTGGGTTTGAGGTTCTGACAGTAGTGACCGAAGAGTGCTATCTTAAGGCATGATACAGCATGAAGCCTAGCAGAAGTTTACGATCATGTTGGAGGAACATACTTCCTCCATCTTTACTCTTGAATAGTAAGCCAAGCAAATAACCATCAAGAAGCAGCAAACAGAGCAATCAGAGTCTTAGTATTCACGAAAGTGGATAGATGTGGACCTGACAACATTTTACATTAGTTCAAAATCTTTTCATATTATAGGAACAGAAATCCATTGCTTTCAGGACTTTCTTATTATAGGTATGCATATCAGTTTAATGTTTACATTTTAGCTGAGGATAAGCAGAAAATTTAATATCACATGACCTGTGCTCATTTTTATATTGTTTTCTTTTTTAAATCTGTTGCCTTCAGCAGTTCTGTGCACTGTAGACTTCGGTGTGTATGCAGCATTATCATTATTGAGTGTAGGCCTACGAAGATTTTAGTACAATAGATTTTTAGAAAATAGAGGAACTTCTGTCAGAACTAGAATGTGACTAGATGGTGACTACAGAATCACAAATTTGCTTTTGGAGATAATAACTGATGACTTAAAAACCTCAATAATATTGTATTTAATTATGCAATATATTGTAAATTTCAAAGTTGCTGTAGTTTTCCAAGCAGCAGAATAATATTTCATGTCCTTTTTAATGTATATAATTTTAAATAATTTAATTAAAATTTCAGGTTTGAATTGGATACATTAATTCATTAATTTAGTTAAAAAAATATTGTAAAATATTTTATACCCCATTCATCTGCAAGTTTTATATGTACAAAAATGAGCATTGTACTGTCATGAATTAACAAGGTTAGAATTTATGTGGTTTTACTTTTTAGGTGCATTGTCAAAAATAACTTCAGAATTCACTTGTTAGTTTCATCACAGTATGGGAGAGCTACACTGAATTTTGTTCATTCATTATATGAATTTGGTGTAGTGTAGATCATTTCAAGGGTCATGGATTCTTCATATGTATTTTCAGAATCTTTTGACAAATATGATAAAACTTGGTGTACAGTGTATGGTACTTACATGAGAATTAACATGTTTGCTTTAACTGATTTCATTTTGAGGGCCACTTTACATAAAGATCTACCATATACAGGGTGTCCCAGGAGGAATGTGCCAGACTTCGGGAGGGTGTTCCTTATGTTAAAGTATTCTGATATAACCCAAAACACCTATGTCCAAAGTTGAACAGTTACAGAGATAATGGCCAGAGAAGTGTGAAACTTTGACAGGTGTTAAGACACTTGTTGATTACCAAATACATATTAAACCTGGCAGGAATATGTGGTTTCTATAATGTTAATAATGTACGTAACATCAAACTAACTTGTGAGTGACATGAAGCCATTAAATTGAACTACAAAAAACTTGCACGCCATGTCAAAGTTGTCGTTAGAGTTTCAAGCACTATACATGACACATGAATGGCAAGCACTGACGTAACATTGCTGACTGCGCGTTCTGGTATGCGAGTGTATGGGGCCAACGTGAGCTCTCATCACCACACTCAAGGACAAACATAGATAAGACTTGTCAGCTGACAGGTACAGTGCGTGGACCCGCCGGAAGACCACACTTTTCTCAGGCCATTATCTCCATAACCATTCAACTTTGGACATAGGTGTTTTGGGTTTTATCGCCATAATTTAACATAAGGAACACCCTCTCGAAGTCTGGCACATTCCTCCTGGGACACTCTGTATACTGGCATATAAGATGACCAGTTACACTTAAGAACAACCACCAAAAATTAGGGGTTGTCTTACACAGGAGGAATAAATTGTGAACCTTAATTCCTTAACTGCTACTTGATGCTTAACAATTACTATGTGTCACTTAACATCATCATCATTGATTAGGCCATGATTGGTCTGTTCCATCCACTTAAAAGAGTATTTTGGACCCACCACCTTCATTGTAAATTTTGTCATCTAATTGGGTTGTACGTTACAATTATCTACAGAATTCATACATCTTTCACTTGTAGAACATGATGTTTCCATTCTGATCCAGATTTTAAAATTTTTATTATTTAAATAAAAAAATACTTACTTCTTCCCTAATTGTAGTATTTCTACTCCTCAAAAATTTTGTTTCTGAAGTCTGAAATTCCCACCATAATTATTTCTAATTAATGCTCATGTTTAACATAATTAACACAGAGATTATAATGAAGTAATATATATTGGGAAAGCATGACCACAGTTACCACAACTGCTAAGTCGTCAAGATGAACTCAGAATGCATACCATTTGCAGCAGCTAATGCAGTGTAAGCAAATACAGAGTCAGGCAGCAGCCCAGACAGGTACCAGTATAGGTGTGATGTTCTGTGATTATTTATAACAAGCTTTCATCTCAGGTCATCACTTGCACACTGAGGTTATAATATTTAAAGCATGACAAAATTACTGTAGTACTGAGACTCCATTGCTGTGGGAATGAAATATGAATCATGTTTCTAGTTAGAAGTAGTTGCAATTACCAGGTCATCTAGTGACTGTGCTGCTGCCCAGGAATTTGATGTGACAGAAAACACTGTAGAAGACTGGAGAAAAAACTGAAGATCTGTTAAAGTGTATGCTCAAAAATATATGTACCAGTATGAGAGGCACCACATAGTGGCCAGATCTTGAGAAACATGTGACACACATGGCCAATAAAAATGGTCATCTTACCTGGCAAATGTAGCCCTAAACTTAATTTTTTTAGTGACAGTTCAGAGGTTGGTATACGAGGGGGTACCCAAAAGAAACCAAACTTAATTTTTTTTAAACTTATTTATTCAAATTTTAAGCACAAACCTTCAATCCCCTTCAAACTACTCTCCACCTACACTAATACACTTGTCTAGTCTTTTATTCCATTTTTCAAAACATTGTCTAAATTCATCTTTTGAGATGCATGACAGCGCCTCCGTCGTTTTTTCCTTTCATGTCTCTTTTCATTTGAGGAAACAAAAAAGAGTCGCACGGGGCAAGGTTGGGTGAGTATGGAGGGTGAAGAACAGGGGTCATACCATTTTTGGTCAAGAACTGTCGTACAGACAGGGCTGTGTGAGCAGGGGCATTGTCATGATGGAAAAACCAGTCACCCGACTACCACAAATCTGGCCGCTGAGCTTCAAGTCACTCCCGACAGCTCCACAATTTCTTCAATGGTCCGTCGTCGATCTTCCTTGATGATTTCACGAATTTTTTCAACATTTTCATGTGTTCAGGCCATGGAAGGACTACCAGAACGAGGTTTGTCATCAATTGACATGTCACCATTTTTGAAATGGGAAAACCACTCAAACACTTGAGTTTTCCCCATAGCATCATCCTTGTACGCCATTTTTAACATTTCAAGAGTTTCTGTTCCACTTTTTCCGAGCAAAAAGCAGAATTTCACCGCCACACACTGTTCACGAAAATCAGCCATTGCAAAAACGACGATCACACAAAACAGTTGTCACTCTAAACTTTGCCGAAACTAGTCCTTACCTTCTGAAGCAACGGTAGTCGGCTTATCGACTCAGGAATGTTAGCTCTATGCGCTCATAGTGGCAAAACGCGGTACTACAAAAGCTCTGCCCACAAAAAAATTAGTTCAGTTTCTTTTGGGTACCCCATCGTATATGCCAGTATATGTGGTAATTGAACTCTGCATATATTGTCTTTAACCCTTGACAGATTGTTATATAATTTCATGTGTGGTGTGTATACAAGTATTACTGTTTTATGCACACTTTAAGTAACTGTAAGAGAGTTTTTTATTAAACTCCATATATTGCACGTATATATTGTAAGATATAAGGAAGGATAATACCATTTGAATATTAATATGTATTTCATTCATGTGAGTTTTTTATTAAACCCACATTACTTATGGGCCTAAACACAGTTCGGGACTCTTTCTGTCTTAACAGGAATCCAATAGATACATGTTATATCTTATATGATGTTTACATAATTACACAACCTGTTAAGCATATGGTATCAACAGTGTTATCAATCCTGCTATCTCCTGGCATGTAGTTCATGTGTGTTCAGTTTTTAACAGTGCAGATACCTGTTCAGTAAACAAACATAACATGTCAGCATTTCACGCTTTTTTTTGCCACTTGAAGGTTGCATTTGCCGTCCTTTTGTGTATGTGTGTTTCAGAGAGGGAGGGGGAGAGGGAGACTGGTAAACATCCAATCTCTACAGTAAACTTCGGCCTGTGGGCTTACAGACAAACTCTCTTAAGAAACCAGCAGTTTATCAGGCACTCAAGAAATTTACAGCAATTTATGGAACTGACGGTTCATTACCATGGCCACAAGAGCCTGCCAGTGGTCCAAGTTCTGAGCAACATGAATCCAGTCCACACCCTCACATCCTATCTTTGAAGTTTGTTTTGATATTATCGTACCTATGTCTAGGTCATGTTAATGGTCTCTTTCCTTTAGGTTTTCCTGAAAAACTTTGTATGCTCCCCTCCCCCATATACTAAATTCTTTGCCCATGTCATCCTTGATTTGGTCATTCTACTTGCCACGAGTGTAAATTATGAAGCTCCTTTTAGCTACGTATGTATTGTGATTTTGTCCTTCATTCTGGCGATGAGATATCAACATATGCAATGTATGCTTTTAGGCTGGCCTTACTAACATCTGTTAGAGCTTCTTTGTTTTTTTTTGGGGGGGGGTTATGTTATGTTTTATGTTATGATGGAAGGTGTACTAGTGAAATTAAATCCAGGATTGCCATGGCAAAAGCTGCATTTAGCAAGAAGAAGAATCTTTTTACCAGCAAATTGGACTTAAATTTGAGGAAGAAACTAGTGAAATGCTACATTTGGAGCATAGCTCTGTATGGGGCTGAAACATGGACACTTAGGGCAGTAGATCAGAAACATCTGGAAAGTTTCGAAATGTGGTGTTGGAGAAGNCAGAAACTGCCTTCTAAAAGAAGTTATCGAAGGAAAGATAGAGGGGCGGATAGACGTGACAAGAAGATGTTGTATGACCTTGAAGACAGAAGAGGATACTGTCATTTGAAGGAGAAAGCTCTAGATCGCATTAAGTGGAGGAATTGTTTTGGAAGAGACTGTGGACCTGTCGTCTGACAGATTACTGATGATGATGATGATGATTATTATTATTATTATGTTATACCCCAGTAAATTATCATCATCAGCATAGGCCATAAACTGATATGTCCCATTCAGTTTTAATCCTGCCATGTTTTCATGGACCTTCCTAATGACACATTCTGAAGCAAAGTTGAAAAACAATGGTGATAAAGCATCTTCTTGTTTCAAACATTCATGAATAAGAAATGTTGAATTGAATGTATTTTGCTGTACGTTGAATTTAAATGCATTTTAATTCATTTGACTTGTTTCATTCTGGTCCGTCACACTCATATTATGAAAAAGTAAAATAGTTCCGTCCAGTGTGACTGATTAAGATTTTCTTATTTCAATTATTCATGCCCTTATATGTTTTAGTCTTCAGAGAACATCTTCAGAAGGACACCTTTACATCAATACTGTTAGAAGCCACCATTACAGTACATGTTCTAAAAGTTAAAATATATACATACAATATAAACAGTATACAACTGGCTGTAAAATCTAAAGTCTTTACAACTACAGTGGCTGTTCCAATACTTTAAAATATTTATAGTTAGTTTGTTAAGATGCTATTGGAATTCGTAAACCAAGCTGGTTCGTGTCGTCCCTCTTATTATTTCTTTTAATGGGGGCTGAATGTGTGCCACATTGTCATTCTTGAGAAGAGAGTTCTTTAATGTTGTCCTGTATGTGTTTGTGCCCCCTCGTTGATGTCTCCACCTTATCCTGGTGAGGGGGTTTGAGAATGCCAAGGACCCTGAGAGCTATACTAGCAGTAGCGTAGCTACTGGCAGGGCCTCCCTTGCTGGACAGGTGAAAGGGTAGGCATCAGACGAAGAGAGACACCAAAAACCAAAAACTGATGCCAGAAGCAGCGTCATCAGCAGCAACTTGAAGCACAGAGCAAATGATGCTCAAGATGGTTCAAGTTTGTATAGCAACAGGCGTGACCAGAGTGGTTTGAACGGCTGTTGTACTGCAATATGGAAAGCAAATGGAAAAACTACCACATTATCACTTTTCCTGGATAGTCTCTTTCCAAAAGCAGAATATTGCATTAAGTGGAGGAACTGTTCTGGAAGAGACTGTGGATCTGTCGTCTGGCAGATTACTGATGAATGAATGAATGAATGAATGGATGAATGAATGTGTTTGTGGCCCGCTGTGTTGTTTTTACTATAAGAACATTCAGCCCCATCAAAAGAAGTAATAAGAGGGACGACACGAACCAGCTTGGTTTACGAATTCCAATAGCATCTTAACAAACTAACTATAAATATTTTAAAGTATTGGAACAGCCACTGTAGTGGTAAAGACTTTGGATTTTACAGCCAATTGTATATTGTTTATATTGTATGTATATATTTTAACTTTTAGAACATGTACTATAATGGTGTCTTCTAACTGTATTGATGTAAAGGTGTCCCTCTGAAGATGTTCTCTGAAGACCGAAACATGTAAGGGCATGAATAATTGAAATAAGAAAATCTTAACCAGTCACACTGGAGGGAACTATTTAACTTTTTCATTTTAATTAGCCTGAATAATAGGCTTTCTTGAACTCTTTTAAGTACCTGGTGTATAGTCTCATTGTACTCTAATTTTTTTTCTGCATTGTGTGGTAAATGCGAAAATTTAGTCAGTAATTCATCTCTTACATGGAAACCCACTGTGATGATCCCTAATTATTTCATCTACATGTGGAGTTAACCCTTATACAAGGGTATCAAGAGAGTTTGATATGTTCTTCTGCACTTGATTTGTAAGATAGTATTATGAGAATATATGGTCACAGAACTTGAATGTATCATATTCTGTAGTATACTTGTTCTTGAGAAGTATGGCTATTGATCTAGAAATTTCTTAACATCACTAAATTTTAATTGTTTCCTTAAGATATGGGCATGAATTTGCCGTCATGTTACTTATGATGGTAACATGCTGTAACATTAGTATTTCCATTATCACCAGAAAAGCTGATATGATAAAGTAAGAATTAAATAAATCTGTTATTGGCATTGTTGTGTTTTTGTTTGCAGAAATGAAGCTGGAGAAAAGATTGAAGATGAAGGTGGTCCACACATTGATGACACCCTGTCAGATCCTGGTGCATGGGAAGAAAATTTCAAGTCTCACCATGACTCAAAGCCAAATGGGCCCACAGCTGTGGCATTAGACTTTTCATTTAATGGTGCTCATTATGCATATGGCATACCAGAACATGCAGATTCATTTGCTCTGAAATCAACAAAGTAAGTTATGTCTTGTTTCATCAGTCATTATTTTCCACACCCTTTTTGCTGCAGA
This sequence comes from Cryptotermes secundus, assembly GCF_002891405.2. Classification (NCBI taxonomy): domain Eukaryota; kingdom Metazoa; phylum Arthropoda; class Insecta; order Blattodea; family Kalotermitidae; genus Cryptotermes; species Cryptotermes secundus. The sequence continues at coordinate 392,403 of NW_019719379.1, read as the reverse complement.
ACCTTTTGCTGAATGTGAGGGTTTCATTATATTACATAACGCTAGTAAGGAGACTGGTCTATAAGTAAACACAGAGAAAACTAAGTATATGTTGCTGTATTGTCGCCAGAGTGCAGGGCAAAATCATGACATGAAGACAGCTAACATATCCTTTGAAAATATGGGGCATTTCAAATATTTTGGATTGACAGTAACATGTCAAAATTTTATTCCGGAAGAAATTAAGAAGAGATTGACTTTGGATAATACTTGCTCCATAAAACATTGGGAAATTCTTGAATAGCTGTGCAAGTGGCAGCTTCTCAAGAAGGGCTCAGCTCCTTGAAGTTGGTTGGTCGATTGTTGAGAACATAGATTCACAATTCTGCATTGGTAATCTCTGTTTTATGGCAGTGTAGCACCACAAAAACATAAGCCTACCATTCAGTTCTATCTTGAACCATTGCAGGTCAGAAACTATGTTACTGTATGCAGTGTATTTCTATTATTAATGTTTTGCTGTTTATGTATGTCATTATGAGAGAAAATTGTTTAGCAGATTATATAGACTACACAGTATTTTACACAATTATATTAAGTTCATTGATAAAACTTGTTTACTTAATTATGTTATAAATTTTTTCAACAAATATATGCCTCACTTTAAATTATTGTATGGTATGAGAATCTGTTCATGTGGTTTGATTGCCTGATTGTGAAAGTACAGCCTAGATATTAAATTTGAAACAATAACTGGTTTAAATTCTGTTGTTTGATGAATACAAAAATGGGTTACAAATTATCGCCAAGATTCTTCTGTTAATGGAACATTAATTTCATCTTTCTTTGCTTACAGGAATATTGATCCATACCGACTGTATAACCTGGATGTGTTTGAATATGAACTGAATAATGGAATGTCGCTTTATGGTTCAGTACCTGTTCTTATAGCACATGGGTGAGTATGTACAATGTTTCTAATAGGTGTGGTTATATCTCAGTTTCATTATTTGTCACTTTCTGAATTGACAATGCCAGCCAGACTGAACACATTGAAGTCATTTACAAACAGATTTACAACCTTAGGTCAGGACAGCAAACATTGTTCAGAAGGTTTTCTGTCTGCAGTGGAACATCCCATATTTGTGACTCTGCTGTCTGAAGCTCCTATTGTCCATAACAGATGAAGCAAAAATTTCAAAAAGTGCCTGCTAGAATTTAAAATATGTGCCTCAACTCCTACTGACTGCCACAGTCGCCACTACAGTCAGGGCAACAGATGTGACTACACATGGCATTGTTTTCAGAGTTCATGGCTTGAGTTCCGGTGAAAGTGACCAATGGCAATTTTGACATACATTTTCTGTATACTTGTAGTCCTTTTTTTTAAATTTCTGTTACAGTATGCATGTATTTCTTTCATTATTTTTGTAATATTTATACCAGTCCCTTTAATGAACTTCTGTTATCTGAAATTTTCTAGCATTCGAAACAACCTGTTTCACCACCTTTCTGGATATGGGTGTTCCACTGTATTTGGAATTTTCAAATGAAGATACTGATTCTATTTTACTCCTGAATTTTTATATGTGTGTTACTCTGCTATCATTGTGTATGTGCTGTGTAGCCTTAGTTGGGTTCAGTAATTTGCATCTAGCATGAGATTTCTATAGGAATTTCTCTCACAAGATGAAAATGTATATTTCCAAATTCAATAAATATTCATTGAATCTTACGTGATTTGACTTCAGATAATTGTGGAAGTTTTATGACACCAGCTGGCATGCTAATATGCTAATAATATCTGTTGCAGGAATACCCATACAGCTGGCATTTTCTGGTTGAATGCGGCTGAAACATGGGTAGATATTTTGGGTACAGCTGACCAGAATGTTGTTTCATCAATAGTGAATTTTGTGTCAGGATCAGCCACTCCTCCCCAAGTTGATACTCACTTTATGTCTGAGAGTGGCATCATAGATACATTCTTCATGCTTGGTCCAAAGCCAAAGGATGTGTTCCGACAGTACACAAGACTGACTGGAACCACCCCATTACCTCAGGCAAATATCATTTTTTGTTTCACTAACCTGGTAGTTATGCTTGATTTTAAGAATGTGAAATTTTAATGGTTCAGTGTTTTAAGAGGTCTGTCTTCTGGGATATAATGCTGTTAGTCTATTGAAGGTCAGCCAACATTTCACAACATTTCAGAGGGACATTTCACCTCCACCTTTATGGTCCAAGAATAAGCCAAGCAAGAAATCAACATGAAGCAGGTAGCAAGCAGATCTCTGAAACTTTTGTTGGCTTTCAACAGATTACACAGTTTTATATTCCAGAAGAATGACATCTTCATAACCACCGCTTTGAGAACCTCAAATCCTACACAGTTCAGTATTTTATTTGAGAATTTTTACACATTTTAGAGTCATATGCAGAGAAATTTGGAAGTAAAAGAATTAGTCTGTAGAAACAGCAAAAGGTGGGCTGTGACAGTAAAAGTAAAAGTAAAGCTATCTCTGTAACAGGCCATGAAGGCCCATAGAGTTCAGAGACATCTAGGCCCCCACATTTTCTCTTGGAAATCAGCTCATAGATGGCAGTAAGGTTGTCAGCCATATGCACCAACTGCCCTTTACTCCCCAGGAAGATTCCTGGTACTCATTTATGTTATAGGCTGAGTTGACCCCAGGGCCATAGTGCATCTGGAAGGATTAGGTCAATTGAAAAGAATCCACCTAATCAGGACTCATATCTGCCACCTTCTGGCTTGTAGCATAGTGCCTCAACCAACTACACTACCATGTTCCCTAGGCTGTGACAGTACGAAGCATAATCATTTGCACTTCCTGGTGTATAATAATCAGTAAATGTCTTAAAGAGATACAATTTGCTTTACATTAGTTGTCCTGAGACACATTATGCACACCTGTCTCTCACTCAGACATTATCAACATATTAAAATGTGTTTTAGACAATTCTAAAATATTTTAAATGATAGGAATGTTGTATAGTAATAATAATAAAGAAATAATAAAAATGAACACCCACAGATCTCAAAATGATGGTTTAGTGAAGGGATGAGTGGTTAATTTGATGGATGAGTCATTGAGTAGCATTGGAAAATGGCTGAAAATAATACTGAAGCAAGTGATTGCATTGGTGGAGAAGGGAATGAAGTAATTTAAAAAAATCAGCATTGTTTAGTTTTACATATTGAAGTTGATGATAAAACTTCAGTGGACGTATTCAAATCTGCTGGGACTTCTTTAAAAAACTATCCCTCCTTAGTTATTTCTCAGCAGCAATAGATGCAGAGAAGTGGTTGTGTGGCTGTGACAAATTTCCACTTCTCCATTTGCATTCTGTCACCACCTTCCAAACACTGCTCTGCTCCCCTTCTCTGCACCATCCTTGATTAACCAACAAGCAGTTTGCATTAAAGAGAGTGCCATTACTGGAAATCAGTCAGAATTCATTTGGTGCATTAAAATGAAATCATGTTTTTCAGACAAGTGTATAATAAGGAATATCGATACACTGTAGATATTTTGAGGTCTATCAGAATGTATTTAATTCACTTGAGGTGATATAATATTGATTTATTGATTGTCTTATTGTTCCAGTATTTCGCTTTGGCACATCATCAGTGTCGATGGAATTACAATGATCAGGATGATGTCAGAAATGTTGATAACAAAATGGATGAATATGATATTCCTAATGATGTAATGTGGCTGGATATTGAACATACAGACAGTAAGAGGTATATGTTAACCATGAAGTAGTGTGATGAGCTTCTGTTTCTCCACATCTAAAGTGTTTGATGTAGCAATGCTTGTAGTTATAGATATGAATATTGTAACATGTTGGGTAGGTCACACGACAAGTAACTTCACACCGAATTGGATATAGTGAATTTTATTTCTCACTCGCTCTTACAATCACACCATTTACAATCTCAGAATTACTGCTGTCGGCAGTATCACAAATACTAGACTGCAATTAACTGGTTACTCTTTCTCTAGTAACTGGCTCAATCCTCACTGTCTAATCACTCACTACTAACTGACTGACTGACTGACTGACTACTCATTCTCTGGCTAACTACTGACTAACTGTTGAATAGTGTTCGCTGCTCCTTATTTAGCCTCGTTACGGACAACACAGAAAACAGTTACGTACTAGGCACCGCTGTTGCGTAATGTCGTGTTTACCGACTGCCTAGGAACAGTCGTTGCACGGACTCCCCGCCGTGTTTACAAAGGCGTTGCTGGGCAACGCTGCCAGGAGTTGTTTACAGCTACATAGCAACTGCGGCATCCTGTGTTACGTCACCGTGGCAATGGTTGGCTGGCGACGCCGCTCCTCTGCCACGTCACCACAGGGAAGGGGGTGTTTACCGAGCGTTGCACACTGATGGACGGAGTGGGGGTATGTGGCGTCTCTCGCGAGATCACAGAGTTCATGCAACCCCCACCTCCAGCTACGCCATCCACGTCACAATATGTTTCCTATTACTGTGCAAGAAAACAATCTAAAATAAATGTATTTTTGTTTATTAATACTTGTTCAACGTTTTTGAAATTAATGCAGCTCATTATATCCTGTGAAGGACTCTTTTTGATTCGTATGGAATATAATAGTAAATATATATTCTCTTCATTTTCCAGGTACTTCACATGGGATCCTGTTAAATTCTCTCAGCCCACAGAAATGATTAATAATTTGACAGCCAAGGGTAGAAAGTTGGTGACAATTGTTGATCCCCACATCAAACGAGACAGCAACTATTTTCTTCATAATGATGCAGAAAATAATGATTACTATGTGAAAACAAAAGATGGCAAAGTTTTTGAAGGTGAGTAACTTGTACATGCTTCACAGAGCATGAATAAATGCATAAAAATATTCATTTAAATAGTACACCTCTTTTCTTTGGAAGCCTTGATAACCATTGTGCATGTTATGGTTAGATTAGCTTTCCAATACCTTCAGTCTGTTGTTATTTATATGTGTATCTTTGGTTAGAATGTGATTTGGCAACGTTGAAGTTTGCAGCATAAACTAAGAGAGGTAATTTAAGAACTGACATTATTTTACAAGAGTTTTGCTTATTTTGATCAAGCATAATAAATATCAAAATACTGTACACAACTGCAACTTCCAGAAAGAATGCAGAAGGTGGTGGGGAGAAAAACCTTGCCTGAACCAAAACCCATGTACGACATGATTTGTATTTTTTATGTTATTACTATATCTTATAGTTAATTTTGCAAAATTATATGTAATATGTAATATCCAGCAGAAGGCTAACAAAAGGTTCCCTCATTTTTATAAGTTCTGAACATTTGTGCCATATGTTGTCAGATTCACTTAATTCCTCTTGCAGTGCTGCATGGTGATGTCTTGTTGAAAAATTGAATTTTGTTGTGAGTTGTCACATTTGTTTTGTGGGATTAGAAAGATATGAAACATGTTTGGTTACACAGTCAGTACACCTCAGTTAATTATTTATGATTGCTGTAGGTTGGTGCTGGCCAGGATCTTCAAGTTATCTGGATCTATTGAACCCAGAAATTCGCAGCTATCTTTCTTCACAATATTTGCTACAAAATTACCATGGTTCAACATTGGATCTTTACATATGGAATGACATGAATGAACCATCAGTTTTTAATGGACCAGAGATTACAATGCATAAAGACTCCTTACATTATGGAGGCTGGGAACATCGTGATATTCACAATATTTATGGTTTGCTTAATGTAAGTTCTGTTTTTAAATTATATATGTTTTTAGGAATAGTGGCATGAGATACCACATTCATATCAGTCTTGAAGTTAATTGAATATAGTGACAAAAGATAAAGATGATGTTATGCCTAAGTACTACACCATGAAATTACACATGGAAGTGAGGTAAAGTTCTGTTTTCTTGAGTTCGGCACTAGATAGACGTAAGTAATTAGCTTCCCATTCTGCCTGTTTAACCCTTTCAAGCACAGTGAGCTTATGTACTGCCTGCTTCAACATTAAGAAACTTCCATTTTGTCTACAGAGCTTACTTATGTGTTTATGTTTTTCATAAATAGCATTAACCAGTTGTTCTTTGCAATGGTGAAATATTTTTTCTATGAGGTAGGAGTTGAAATTTTAGACAAATAAACTTCATGCTTGAAAGGATTAACTCAAATATTTGGTAGAGAGTAAATTAGGTGGGCTCCAGAGACATATGGATATGATGGTGATAACAAATTCTTAGCAATTGTGTTAGAAATTTAATTCCAGCCACAGCCACATACTATGTAAGCTGTTATTTCACTTAATATTCTTGTACTTATGTAATGTGTCCTGCAATATGTTTTTGCAGTGTGAATTATATCTAAATTTTTCTTCCAAAAACAGAAGATCGCATTAAGTGGAGGAACTGTTTTGGAAGACATTGTGGACCTGTCGTCTGACAGATTACTGATGAATGAATGAATGAAACAACCCTTCTCTTCTTTTTTTTTACTGTCATTATTGTAATACGTGGTCTGTTCAAAAAGTTTCAGACCTATATTTTTACAATTTTTTCTTACATGCCTGCAACTGAGTGAGCCTTATCACCTTCAGATACTCCCCTCCTGCATTGATGCACCGCTCCCAATGCCATTCCCACTTCTGAAAATAGTCCTGGTACCCCTTTTTCAGGATTGCAAATATTCTGTAATCTCTTGAATTGTCTGAAGTCATTATCCTTTCAAAGTGGATTTCAGATTGGAACTAATAAGAAGTCTGCCAGAGCCAGGTCAGGTGAGTAGGGTGGCTGAGGAAGCACAGTTGAGTTTGTCACAAATCAGTAGCAATGCATGAGCTGGCACATTTTCATGATGGAGGAACCAGGAGTTGTTTCTCCACAACTGAGGTCTTTTTCTCCTGACATTTTCCCTTAGACGTTTCAGCACTTTGAGATAATACCAGCGATTCACTCTTTGCCCCTGACATAAGAATTCAGTTGCACAACGCCCTTTATATTTGAAAAAAAAACGTCAACATTACTTTTGTGCTTGACCTGATCCGCTTCACCTTTTTCAGTCTCGGTGATTTTTTCCAACCCATTGTGAATACTGAATTTTTGTTTTCACATCATATGCATAAAACCGTGCTTCTTTGCCGGTTATAATTCTTTTCAGAAAGTTTTTATCCATGCTAGTGCGATTCAAAAGTTCCTGACAGTTGGCATTGCAACTGTCTCTCTGATCCTGTGTCATAAGTGGTGGAACGAACTTTGAAACCACGCATTGCATTTCTGATTTTGTCATAAGAATGCCATGTTCCTATTGATATGTTGCACTCTTCTGCTATTTCCCGCACTGTCAAATGACTATGAGAACACACGATTTCACGAACTTGTGCAACATGGACGTTTTCATATGATGTTGAAGGCCATCCCAAGTGCGGCTCCTCATGTGTTGACTGCCAATGATCCTTAAATCGCTGTAACCTTTCATAACAATGTGAAGGGCTCATGCATTAACCAGCATAAACATTTTTCATCATTTCATGAGCCTTCATAAACGTTTTCCTTAGTTTGAAGCAAAATTTAATGTTAATACACTGCTCATGAATATCAGCCATCTCAAATATCGCAAGACACACTCTACATGCATGTGAACAAACAGCTCTAGGGCAATGACTAATCAGCAGGATGATGTGACAAAAAGGATGATAATTAGGAAGCACATCACTGGGTAGCACAACTTCCCTGACATTCCTAAGATGTTGAGTTGGCATGCTATTTTAAAAGTTCCAAAACTTTTTGAATCATTCTTAATTTCTCCATGTATTATGTAGGTTAATTTAGTTTCTCAGTTAAAATGCAGGAATTTTGTTTGTTCTAGCCATTCAGTTGTATTTGATCACCCTCCTCTAATCTGTAATTTTGAAACTTGCACTCTTTCTATGTCTATAGCTCAGCATCCTCTCAACATATTGATCTATATGCCTATGTACTGTGTTTGGTAGATATATACTAATGTCATAGATAACAGGAGGTCACTTGTGCATGCCATACCACATTGATGCCACCATATAGAAAACTTTTTGAAATAACCCTTCCACCCCATCACTGTGGTTTAATACTCCCAGTCCCCCAAAAAATATTCCCTTCTGAAAATGATGATGCTTGAATAGTAGAGCAGAATAGCAGCCAGTAAATCCAATATTTATGTGTTTCAGACTGTGTCAACGTACGAAGGCTTACTGCAACGGTCAGATGGTAAACTCCGACCATTCATCTTGACACGATCTCATTATGCGGGCTCACAGCGTTATGCTTCTGTGTGGACTGGGGACAACACAGCAGAATGGGGTCACCTCCAGATCACTATTCCCATGTGCCTCTCGCTGTCTGTGGCAGGGATCTCATTTTGTGGAGCTGATGTTGGTGGATTTTTTAAAAATCCAGATAGTGAACTGTTCTCCAGGTGGTACCAGGTAACCATACAAGGAATATTGTACTACTGGTACCAGGTAACCATACAAGGAATATTGTAATACTGACCCTTTCACTGCCTTTTGAGGATGACATCCAATATTTGAATGCTCTTAAATTGTTCAGAAATAAGGGTTAAGTGCATGTCAGTGAATTTGTAATCAGTAAGTGGCATACTTTTTCCTGTGCATAGTTGCTGTAATAGGTCTGATGTACAATATTGTAAAGAAAATCTTAATAAATATTAATAGAAAGCACTGCAAAGAAGATTTGGTCTTAAAACAAAGAACCCATTTGTGGTTGAAACATTTTCATGATATGCCTACATGAGTTGTCACAAAACATGGAAGTTGATTTCACATTATTTCCAATAGAAGAAACATATTTATCAAGTGAACTAGAAGCATAAACATGAATAACTTGATTTATCAGAAGAATTATCATAATAACTATAAAACCTCATAAATTGAAATTGCTTGGACTGAGAAGTACAAATTTTGAATTAAATAAATTTGAAATAAACAGTTTTCGCTGCAGACTTATCTGCAGAACATGGAATTTTGTACTAGTGATGATGACATTTTGCTGGACTGATAATAAACACTAAGCATCAGTTCCAAAATTGGGAGAAATATGGTCTTTATTATATATAAATGTCTCTGAACTGAAGTTACAAGTTTGGCTTGAACATTACTGAGAACTGTCACCATTCAATATAGGTACTGTAATTCAGTAATCACCCTGCACAAGATTGTTGTTTTCTCCAGGCTGCAGCGTTTCAACCATTCTTCAGAACACACTCTCATATTGATACCAAGAGGCGTGAACCATGGTTGTTTGATGAACCTACATTACTACTTATAAGGGAGGCTATACGCACACGGTATTCATTTCTGCCTCTCTGGTACACATTATTTTTTGAACATGAACAAGATGGTGCTCCTGTTATGCGTCCACTTTGGGTTGAATATCCTTCAGAAGTGGCTACATTTGCTTTGGATGATGAGTATTTGTTGGGTGAGTTGAAACAGATCTGTGTTAATTTATTAACTGTATATTTGTTTATTAGCCTATTTTATGATACTGTATCAGATTTAGAGGTTATGTAGTGTCATATTAAGAAGGATAAGATGACCAAGATTGACGAGTTTTGAAGAGATTTTAGTCAGATGGCTGAGTTACAGCAATAGTTGTAATGTTTGGTAATATTTACTATTGTGTATATAAAATAGTGGAGACAGTTCTTGTAAATTACTTCCAGCTTACATACAAGTTGCTGATACATATATAATTGTAAGATTCTGACAAAAATTATCTTTTTATAAGAATTTGTAATTTGAAATTATTTGGAATCAGGAGAGATTAAAGGGGTTGAGAAGTGAGGATATTAAATTAAATAAAATTTACAGTTTATGCAGCTCTTTAGTATCAGAGTAGTCAAATGAAGAATGTTGCAGTAAGCTACATATGTAGTCCAAATGGGGTAGCAAGAAACATGTGCAGGAGTTTGGTGTGGAAAACTCATATGAACTTAGGTAGGAATTTTAAATTGCTGTAGTACTTATTAATCTCTCGTATAATTTTTCCCTTATATAGTTTTTAAACTCTGTGCCATTTAATATATATGTGAATTGAATCTTGGAAGAATTCTTTGGATGTAGATACTATAAGGTTCTGACGATGGTGTATAACACACAGAAATACTGAGTTTTCAGACTTTGTCCATCGTCTGGATTCTAAATACTAAAAAAAAACAACATTTCAGAAACTGGATCTGTTTCTGTCCTCAGGTGAGGGATGACAGCTAGTCTGTTGGGTCCCTTAGAAAGAGCTAGCCTCAGTCACTGGACCAATCACCACCAGAGGTTGAGGCTAGCTCTTTCTAAGGGACCCAATAGAGTAGGTGTCTTCCCTCACCTGAGGAAGGAAACAGATCCAGTTTCCAAAATGTTGTGTTTTTTCTTAGTTGTTTAGAATCTGGACGATGGACAAAGTCTGAAAACCTAGTATCTCTGTGAATTCTTTGGATGTTTTCCTCCATTGCACATTTTATAAACAATAAGTATTGAAGAAAAATGTCCCATTCCATCACATTTATTGTGTTAGGAAATTCATTCGACATCACTGTGCTGAAAGTAATGATTTTATTGTAGGTGACAGATTGCTTGTACATCCTGTGACACAACCAGGAGTGTCAGACGTAAGCGTTTACTTCCCTGGAACTCAAGATATTTGGTATGACATAAACACATACAGGAAGGTTCAAGGAGGGGGAACAGTTAAGATTGCTGTGACAATGAGCAAGGTACAATAACATAATATTTAAACTTAATTTGATTATTTTGTCATATAAACAGATCAAATTACAAAGTTCTCATCTGTATTATAAATGACGATATTTTTGAGAAGGTGGCTTGTATTGCAAGGTCCAAAGCTTATATGTTAAAATTGTGTTATGTTAAACAGGGCTTCAGTTTACTTAAAATGACTTCTTCTTTTTTTTAAATTTATTATTATTTTACTTGTTCAGTATTTGCAAAATTAATGCTTCAGAGAAAATTTGTAGAACTTAAAGAGGAATATATTTTCTTTGATCAGAGAAAGATTTTTTTTTTACTTGGATTACTCATTCTTAGCATACATTCCTAATTTTGTTATAAAAGCTAGGCTTAAATATTTGGCAATTAAATGCTGTATTACTTTGAATACAAGATGCACATTTTCCCTCCATTGAAAAATTGAGGCGTGTCTTAAATTCAAGGAATTATTCACCGGTTTGCGCACTGTACACGAATTAACCTGGAAAGAACCTCACATAAATGCACTTGGAGGGAGTCATAAAGCCACATCATCCCCCTCCTTTTTAACTGTGCATCAACCCCCAACTTTTAGTTCGGTCATTGCCTGACATTCTTATCGTTCAGGTGTGTTCAGTCTTATTTCAGCTTTTATCCATGGGAAAGCATTTTACATATGATGCCTCATTCAAAATGAAAGTTATTCTGTGTGCTGAAAGGATGAGTAATCCTGCAGCTGGTAGAAAATGTACAGTAAGTGAGTCATGTACAAATGTGAAGTACAAATTCCAAACTGTTTACATGTCTGACAAAGAATTTTTCTGGACCAAGGAAAGGAAGAAATCCTGAGATTGATGCCTCTCTTTTAGAATATTTCAAAGATTTACAAAATAAAGGATAACCTGTAACTAGGGAAGCCTTAATGTGAAAAGCAAAAGAATGTGCTAGAAACACTAATGTAACATTCAAGGCTAGTTGTGGATGGTGCGAAAAGTTTATGAAGAGAGAAAGCTTATCATTGCAGCAAAAGATGAAAGTTGGTCAAGAACTTCTTTCAGAATGTGAAACTAAACTGATTGAGTATCAACATTTTGTAATTGGACTACGCTGAAGTCAAATCGGCAGTGCAGATGAAACTGCAGTTTCTTTTCAACATGCCTTGCAATTATACTGTAAAGTTCAGAGGAGTAAAGCAAGTGGCAATGAAAACCACAGACTACAAAAAGCTACATGTTACTGTCATGTTGTGTATAACTGTGAATGGCAATAAGTTACCACCATAATATTAAACAGAAAGACAGTGCCAAAAGAAAATTTTTGAAAAGATGTAATAGTTTGTGCCAAAGAAAAATGCATGGATGACATTGGAGTTAATGGGAGACTTGCTTGGATGTATATGGAACGTCTGCCTGTTGTATTTTCAAAGCCATGGAGTATGTCTGCAATGGACACATTTTGTGGCAATCCCTCCAATAGATTCAGAAATAGATTAAGGAACAAAAACGCCAATCTAGTGATTGTTCGTAGTGGCATGACAAGTCAATTACAGCCGCTTGATATGTTAATTAACAAGCCATTCAAGCATCTTGTCCATAAACTCTATGCTGCCTGGCTGAATAAAGATAATCATATGTTGACACCTAGTGGTAAAATATAAAGAGCATCAACATCAATAATAGTGGAGTGGATATCCGTGGATGCCACTGTGATTGGTGTAGAATAATTATAGTAGGCACTAAATTGTAGAAAATTACGTGTTATGTCCTTGTTGGCATAGTAGAATGTTCCATCTGTGTATCCCCTGCTTAGTGAAACAGAAAAATGCCTTGCTTTTGGCCTTGCTACAGAGACTGGCATCATAGCAAGCTCTCTGCCACTCAACATGATGTTGCCATCAGTGACAGCTAAGAGCATTCATATTTTCTTTTAATAGTTTGTATACATAAAGTTAGTTTACAAATTTCTTTCTAAGTATCCATGTCATGAGGTTCTCAGAAGTACTTTGTACTGACATTTTACTACCATATATTTACATGCAACATCTATCATTGCCTCTGAGTTGTCCTTTTCTTTCATTATGGTATGTTGTTACTAGTGCTTAGGTGTATGGAGCATGATACCATTTAAATTATTTTCACTAAAGTTCATGAAATAAACAGTTCTCAAGAAATTAACTCAGTAATACTGATTACTGATGAACTCTAGGTAATGAAGTTGTGCTGTAATTAAAAATTTTATATTGTGTATTTCTTTTTCTAGATTCCAGTTTTTCAAAGGGGTGGAACCATTATTCCAAAGAAAGAAAGAATTCGTAGATCATCAGCACTTACACATAATGACCCTTACACACTAATTGTGGCACTAGATAGAAATGTGAGTATCATTGTATAAAGTAACACAGTGCAAGATTTAAGATATATTCTTTGTGATGTTTTGTATGGAATAAGTGCAGAACCCTATGCTTCTCTGTGTTTGTCTCACTGAACGCTTCCCACTTTAGTTATGTTCCATGTTCAGCCCATAAATGAAGTGTGTTTTTAAAGGTCCTGAGGTATTTCAGCTTTCCTCATGGCACCATACTCAGAGAAACTTACATTTTTTTGTTTCATTGGGATGAATAGTGACAGTTCACTCGATAATTTTCCTAGATTTTCATATTACATTTTTAGAGCATGTGATTTTTTTAGCATTTGTTTTATTTATTGCCTAAAAAAGGGCAAAGCTGTCCCAGTAACAGACCATTGAGGTCCATAGGGTTTCGAAATATCAAGGCTCCCACATTTTCTAGACAATCAACTCACAGGTGGTAGTGAGTTTGTTAGCCCTAGGCAGGCTGCACACTGGCATGCGTCAAGACTTGTAACAGTCAAGACATGATGTCAGCAACATGACGCAAAGGAAGGAGCGCAGTTGAAACTAATAAAATTAGGAAAACCGCTGCACACAGGTCTGAGTCCTGATGCTGACAAATCATGAATGAAGCAAGACTGCGTTTTTGTCTCATGTCTTGATGCAGTTGGTATGCGACCGCCCTTATGCAGTGGCCACCCTTTACCCCAGGATAATGCCTAGCAGAATTGAAAGTAAACGTAAGATCAAAAGGTTTTCCTATGTCTGCCCAAATGGGAATGTTGTTGTTTGTTTAGCAGCCATGAGTAATCTGCTGTCATGTGTAGATGTGTCTTTGTGACACTTCTGTGTGGTCAGCATAGTTAAGCTTTAATTATATACAATATTGCAGTTGTGATGAACTCCTTTTAAATAATATTTCTGGTCTTGGAGTACAGAGCTGTGTATAATGTGAAAACATGAACAAAGTAAATTGAATTCCCATTTAATATTACTCAATTTAAGGCTATCCCTCATTTAACCTTTAATTTCTGTTATCCCAAATCAATAAATTCTCTGCATTGAAGATTTTCCTCAGTTTAATATTCAAATCCATTAGTTCCAAAAGAAACCTTAAATGGGAGTCTCACAGTAATTAAGTACTGAAGTCATTAATTAACTTAATACAAATGACAAAAAAGGCACAAACTCCTAATCTTCATATTGTAGTCAGCGAAATATAGATATGAAACCACTTGCATTGCAGCTATAGTATGTGACCAGATTACCATAGTGGAATATTGGGCATGGCTGAGTTCTAGTGAAAAAAATTCAAACATATAGTTTCATATTTATGGAATTTTTTTAACTACTAGTCTTATAATACAAGGGTTGGATAGTGGCAACACTGCTGTAACATGAAAGATGTGTGTCAGGTGGCACTAGCACCGTCTGTAGCTGATAGCAGAAGTTCAGTTGAAGTAGTGCAGTGAGTGGCTCTGGTTGTGTTCCATTGAGTTGCATTGTGCGTCTTCTTGAAGTGCAGGAGCCAAGTTCAAGCACCCTAACAACATGTTTACGAAATAAGAACAACGCTCCTGGATAAAAATTGCAGTTGCATGATGTAGTGCACAAAACTGTTATCAGGGACTGCGAGAAGCATGTGGTGATGCTACTTTGCCATATCGCATAGTGGCACGATGGGTGAAATTGTTCAGTGAAGGGAAGGATGCCATTCAGGACGACCTCATGTTTACAACCACACAGTTCAGCTGCTTGCTTCTTTGCTGGATGTTGATCATCGATGGGCTGCGTGGGAGTTAGCTGCTGAGGTAGGCGTATGTCACAAGACCGTGCTCCACATTCTGCACGATATTCTTGGATACCGCAAAATTGCAGTGCGTTGGGTATGCCATACAATGTTCAAGGTGCAACAATGGCAGCGTTACACAATTGCACAGGACTTGTTGGACCGGTACCAGAGGGAAGGTGATGACTTCCTTGGAAGGATTGTCACTCTGGACGAAACTTGGGCATGCTCATATGAACCGCACTTGAAGCGACAATCAAATGAATGGAAGCGTCCTGGCTCTCCTCGTCCAATGAAAGTGCGCCCTACACAGAGTAATGTGAAGGCAATGTTAATTGTGGCATATGACACTGATGGGGTGATACTGCACCACACTCTACCTCAAATACAGACAGTAAACCTTGCCTACTACTGCAATTTCCTGCATAATCATCTTCGTCCAGCACTTAGGAGAAAGCGACGATACTTGTTGGCAATGAACCCCATCATCATTCATGACAATCCCAGGGCTCATACTGCTGACGCTGTCAAGGATCTCCTTTGTCGCTGGCAATGGGAGACACTGCAACATCTGCCATACTCACCCGATATGAGTCTGTGAGATTATGATCTCTTTGCCAAAATGAAAGAACCACTGCGAGGGACACATTACAACAAAAGAGAGGAGATTATTCGTGCTGTAGGGCGGTCACTCCTTGGCATCAACAGAAGTGGACGCACTGATAGTGTACGACGCCTTCCACAAATTTGGCAGAAGGTGGAACACATGGGGGGCGATTATATTGAAGGAATGTGTGTTTACCTCAGGTAATTAAGTCATTTCAGAACTATAGAGGTGTTGCCACTACTTTTTATCTGACCTTTGTATATAGTGTTAGTAGGAGTTAGGTACTCTTCCTGAGCTTCATGGTGTGGTTTGGCATAAGTAACAGAACTACATCATACTTTATCTAATGCAAGAAGCTAGTGGAGACATCTCACCAATCATATATGAAAGTTGTCAATGTTGTGAATAGGTCATTAATGCTTATGTGTTCTTCTTTTAGGGGTCTGCATCAGGCACATTATATATGGATGATGGTCAGAGTTTTGACTACAGAGAAAAGAAATATTTATATTTATCCCTGGAATTTAAAGGAAACAAATTAAGCTCAAGGTACAGACAGCCTTACTTTTTAAATTGAAGAACTCAGATGAAAGAATAACAAAATGTTGATATAAATCATGCACGTGCGCACACACACACACACACACAGTGATAAATAGTGTGATTTTATTTGTTCTGTGAAATTATTTTCACATGTTTGGTGATGACCGTAAGGTAGCACGTTACATTATATCCTGATTTTAGGCTTCACCTTACTTATTTACTTACTTACTCATGGAGCTGAGCCCTTCTGGAGGAGCCGCCAATTCTGCAGCTACTCAATAATTTCCCAGCATTTTGTGGAACCCGAAGGTTCATTACTGTGTTCACAAGAGCCCTCCACTGGTCCCTATCCTGAGCCAGATCTATCCAATCCATACCATCCCATCCTGTCTCTCTAAGATCCATTCTGATATTGTCCACCCACCTACGCCTTGGTCTTAAAACCAATATATTTGCTAATTGAGCTATTGTGATATTTTTGTTTATCATTTATTTCCATATAGATACATTGATACTGCACGATATCCTACAAGATCTTGGCTGGAAAGAGTTGTGATTTTGGGTTTGCCACCAGGAATAACCCGTGCACAAGCTGAGAGTAAAAGTAAGTTCCTCAATATGTAAGTTTCTTGCCTCGTGCCAAAAAATCCATAGAACCAGATGCATGTCTAAGAAGGCTGAAAGACACACAAAAAGAACCACATGTATTTCTTGAAGAGTTCTGTCTTCTGGGATATAATGCCATTTAGTCCACTGAAAGTCAACCAACTTTTCGAAGGAACATCTTGCTTTCATCTTCAGAGTCAAGGTGACATGTTCCTCAGAAATAGTTGACTTTTAACGGACTACACGGCATTATATCTCACAAGATAGAACTCCTCATAACCATCCCTGTGAGAACCTCAAATCCAACATCTGTATTTCTTGTTGCATTGAACTTACTTTGTGATATTGTATTACCATTTGATGAGATTCAGAGATTATAGTGAAACCAGGGGAATGAGAGAAGAAGCTGTTTCAGCCTGTTTCAAGATTGTATTTCAGCATTTTCTGAGTTAAGAGGAATGCCACAAAAAAATTAAAATCTCTCAGGATAACCATTTCTATTTGGGATTTGAATCGCCTACCTCTTGCATACAAATCAGAAGTTATCACATTTCTGTCGTTGTTACACACAAATGCCAGAGGCCTTCTTGGATACTATATTTTATTATATGATACATCTTTCCACTTTATTAGTATTTATGTTCCCAACAGACAGTGAAATCGGCTTTTAGTTCACATTTTATAGGTATCCAAACTTGATAGCTTTTAATATAAAAGGTAGAATGGTGAAGTTATCCCTGTAACAGGCTTTGGAGGCCCATAGGGTTGTGGGATATACTTGAATATTCTTTGTCTTGAAATTGTTTACATGTCAGTTCTCAAACTATCAGGTGATTAGTGGTATTATTATATATATATTTTTGCATATCTCACTTCTTGCTTCAGGTGCGGGCAGAGTGACTTTGGAAACAACATATAATACTGAAACACAAAGTCTCATTGTGAGAAAACCTGCTGTGAGCATGGCTGAAGAATGGACAATAGTTCTACAGTAGAGTAGTGAATAATTTTCTGCAGATACAATGAAGATGGAGTTAAAAGTAAATTTCCTGTTGTGACCTGGTTACTTTGTTTGTAAATAAACCTACAGTGTCAGTGGAAGGTTTATCAAATTAGTTCATTTCATTTTCATTTAACATGGACTTAAGTGCTTGTAATAATGGTTGGACATATGGATGATTTCATATTCATAAACAGGAAGATTTAACAAGGTACCATCATTTCTCACAACTATAATCACAACTTCCTACATGGTCCCATTGTGTGTCATTTTTTTAAGAAAACAGAAATTGTGTATATCAGGAGATGGATTCTTAATTATGCAACCAAGATGAGACAGAAAATTTCATTAAAGTGTGTGGGTTAGTAAAGTTACATACTGAGTGTAGAAGTAATATTTTTATAACTTTTTGTATTATATAATTGAATGTTGCTAAATTCCACATTTAGACATACACTGAGTTCATCATATGGTTCTGTCCTTGTACATTTTTGTTGGACAAAAGGCATTACTTAGTAAATGTCTGTACAGCATTTTGTTATTTTTCCGATTAGTAGGGTTGAAGACTATAATTTTGTTGGCACATAGACTTCAAATGCAGTTGAGCAGATTCTTTCCTGTTTGTGTCCCGATAAGGTCATTGGATTTTTTCAGTTGACCTAATCCTTCCAGCCACACTAGGCCCTGGGGTTTACTCAGCCTCTAACAGAAATGAGTACCAGGAATTAATTAAATAATTTTCCTGGGAAGTAAAGCACAGCCGGCGCATAAGGCTGACAACCTTACTTCCATCTTTGAGCCGATTGTCTTGATAGTGTGGGACCCTCAACGTCTCACAACCCTATGAGCTTTCACGGCCTCGTACAGGGATAGCTTTACTTTTTTTACTTTTTTATGACATTTACAAATTGCATTTGCAGAAGCCACTTCCACCCTTTCACATTCTCACATTTGTATCAGCGTGGTGTTTGTTACAGCTTACTGAAGAAGAATAGGTCAGTTTAAGCATAGATTTGTTTCACTCCTGCTATAAATTGTGTAATATTACTTTACTATGACACAACATATATAGCTTCACGGTGCAAGATGTTTGGAATTGTTTGGGAACGCGTGTCTGTCCAATAGGAAAACAGTTGTGCTCCTCTAGGTCCCTAATCCTGTAGGATTCAGGGTAATGATGTGGATGACTTAGCTAGGCAGGGATTGAGCAATCCATTCCTTGGTCCTGAACCAGTAGTTCTAATCTCACCATGTATTAGTAGGCTGAAGGAGAAGCACAGTGAACATTGGGCTGTTGCACTGGATATTAAGCAATCAAAGCTCTCTTTTGATGTCAGATAAACTGTCTAGGGACCTATTGGCCTTGGACAAGAAAAAGTATAGGTTTATAACAGGGTTGTTGACTGGGCACTGTATGTTAAAGTGGCAGGTATATACATATTATGAGCCTCATGGAAAGTGCCATATGCAGAAAATGTTGACAGAAAGGTGAATCCTACTGTGTACTTTGTCAGTGCCCAGCTCTGGTTAGGAATATACAGGTCTTCAGCTTTGTATGGTGAATAAATATCAGGACCATCTCAATCATCATTTTGGATCAAGCATTACAGGACTGGGGGCACACAGTGGACCCATCAGTTGTTTGAGTGCTTATCCTTCTTCACGATAATGTGCACCCCCACACTGCCAACTCTGAGGAATACGCTACAGAGATTTG
Source organism: Cryptotermes secundus (assembly GCF_002891405.2). Lineage (NCBI taxonomy): Eukaryota > Metazoa > Arthropoda > Insecta > Blattodea > Kalotermitidae > Cryptotermes > Cryptotermes secundus. Next base: position 373,035 of record NW_019719379.1, on the reverse strand, counting down.
GTTGCGAAGTGCTTCAACATCCCCCTACAGCCCAGATCTCTTCCCATGTGATTTTCACATTTTTGGAGACCTGAAGAGACATTCGTGGCCATCGGTTTGCATCGGACAAAGACGTGTGGCTGGGTAAAGACGTGGTTCCGTAGACAGCCCACACGCTTTTTCAAGGATGGGATTGACTGTCTTATCTCCCAGTGGGATAAATGTATTAACAGTTTTGGAGATTACTTTTGAGGTAAGAAAGTTCTGTAATATGTTTTGGCTTCTGACCCGTTTTCATTTGACTGCCCCTCATATTTCAGCATCCCATTGCATTGAGGCATTATCTGTATTATCACAGCGCTCATCAATAATGCAACAATATTTATACCTATACAGTCATACCTATTGTAATTTGAGATTGACACAAGACCCAGCTACATGTGACTGTAGGAGGGCTTTTCCTACATTTGAAATTTGCCTTGAGATCAGTTGCATTGTACAGGGAAATGTTACTGTGTTTGTTCCAATCGTTCTGATCTCTTATTGGGAAATTTTACAGTACATCTGTACTCCAGAGTATAGCACAAGTTCATCTTGATGTTTCAACTTGTCACTCTACCATATGCAAATTCCTGTTTCCTTTGTACTGAATGTTAGGTATGAAATGTTTCTGATGTAGAGGTTGAAGTTTGGAAGTCATTACTTTCCATAAAATGGCATATTTGTGTGCTACTTAATAGAAACAAATTCAGCATGTATAGTAAATCTTATCTTGGGACTCCTATTAATTATTCCCTTTTAAATATATGTTTTTTAATTTTCAAATTTTGTGCTGTTTATTTTTTCTGTGTACAGCACAGAATTATACAGAGACTTTGGACATCTTCAACATTTTGCAGTGAAAAGTATATTATGGCATCATTTAGGAATATTCGTATTTAATATCGCTTGATGAGGATATTAGGCCATACTTAAGTAGCAGACCTCACAGTGACCTAATTATATCTGCTGCATGATTTAAGATTCCTTAAAGAATCAGTGTACATCTTATGGATTTCAGACAAAAACTTTGATGGAATACTCTACCAATCACTGTCATTGCTGAAGGTGTATGTTTGTATGGTGTTTAAGCAGCGTTCAAGCATCAGCAGGTTTGGTAATAATAGTTCTAGTTTTAATGTAACTGTCATGTCTTCTTTAAAAAAACAAAGGATTAAAATGTAAAATTATGATTAATCCTGTTGTTTTATGTAGATATGGTCTATTAAGGATGTTTGAGAAAGTTCCAAGGAGAAAACTGGACAGAAGGGAGTTGGAGGGGGAGGGGGGCATGCAAACTGAGAACATTACACAAATTTATACTTTCAAAATAAAGGGACCTGGCCGTCTTGGGTATGACATTGGACTGTCATACAAAGGATTCTGAGTTTGATCCATATGCAGATTTTTCTGTTTACAGGTTCCAGTTCACACCCATCACTTTGCTTGTTCAGAGCCCATGTTAAACTGAGACCCCTCTGCCATTGCATTGGAGGTGACAGGTTCTGGTGTATGAGAGGGTACCCCTACCACAGAAATGGATTTTATGCCCTTGCCCAGATAGGCAAGAGTCCAGAATGATTGAACAACAGAGTAGGCCAACAAACAAATTTTCAAAATTAACAAGGTAACTGTGTGACCTGTGGTGGAACCTCTTACTCTTGGCACAAATGCAGTCTGCCTAATCTTTGCCCTTAGTGACCCACTGAAGAATTTTATAGGTGGATGGGCAGACTGCTGCTAATAGGTGCTTCAGCAAGGATGTTATGAGCTTGGAAATGCACTGTTTATGTCAATTAGCCTGATTAAATACATTCCTCATGTTCTTCTTTTAGATTATTGATAAATACAGCAACGAAGATCTGATTCTAAATCTCTTATAAATTTTCTTTAAATTCAGTTTGACATTTCTTCAACTTATTTTATGTATATGACATATTTAGTACAGAACCAAAATTAATTTTCTGCTGTTGTAATTAACTAACCCCATGGAGCCGAGTCCTTGAGAAGCTGCCAGTCAGCTACTCTAGAATTTTCCAACATTTTGTGGAGCCCAGCGTTTCATTACCATGTTCACAATAGCCCTCCACTGGCCCCTATCCTGACCAATATCAATCCAGTCCATACCACACTAGCCTATCTTTCTAAAATACATTTTAATATTACTTTCCCCCCATTCTTCCCAGTAATATCTCCCTTTCTGACTTTCCCACCAAAATCCTATACGCATTACTTCCCCCCCCCATACATGCAACATGCACTACCCATCTCATTCTCCTTGACTTGATCGTCCTAATTATACTTGGCAATGGTAGCGCATTATTTTTTCCCTCCAAATGTTCCTGCGTGCTTCTAAATGCATGTAATGGACTCAATCCCGGAATTTAATACGAATCACTATATCCACTAATACGAGAAATAAGAAGAATAAACCCGTACTAGTTTTAAGAATCCATGGTGAACCATGCAATATGCCCACGCGTATAGTATACTTGGATCCGTGGATGTAATTGTACAGTAACGCTCACATACGCGTTGAATATGGCGGATTGTGAGGAAGTGCAAGTTGAGGTAGAAGAACCGGCAACGAAGAAGGCTAGAGTTCAGGCCGATATTAAAGAGTGTGGTGAAAATTTACATACAGTATTGAAAGACTTTTCCGAATTCCAACAGACACGAATTTTAAGTGATAGTAGTCAGAGAAAAACCATATGCATTGAAGGCTCATTTAATAATCGAGAGGGAAAAGCAATTGTATTGTTAGAAAAGAAACCTTTTAATGAAGAAATATTGAAGAATACTTTGAATTCGAATTGTGTGCTACAGAAGGAATTCAGCAATGATATATATGGATTTTATGAATTCTTTCCCAGCGTGAAATACAGTGGTGAGTGACAGTATTTTTCAAGCAGGTGTTTATAGAGTTAAGAACTTTATACAGTTTTTCGAAGTCCTGTAGTATAAGATGCGCATTATGCTCGTTTTGGAAGCTTTAATGAACTCGTTAAGCAAAGGTGTCAGTCCAAGTGAGCTAAGAGCTTTGGTATATTGATCTAAAAAATATAACAGCCTACTAATCAACTAACTTAGACTATGGAAAGTCCCACATATGGTGGGGATGATGACACTCAAGGATTCCTTCTTTCTGCATACTACTGTATTACCTTCCAAACCTGTCTTGTATTTGTCATCCAATACAAAGCACTTGCCACTAGTAGAGGATAGCACATGATCACCACCAACAATTCTGTGAACAGAATGCTTAAATAACTGGAGGGGAGTATAGGCAAATATGTTAGAAGGGGGAAATTTAACAACTTGAAGATATTAAGTGAATTGATCTGTGGGATTTCTTTCAGTGGTCTAAGTATAGATGCTTTATTTGAGAGCTGAATGAGCCATAGGCTTCACAACACTTCTTCTATTCTACATAAGACTCCGTGGATTATCTTGTGATTTGTCTTGGATAACACATGTAATTGTTATGGATTAAGTATAATTAATTTTTATCTGTTTAATTGATAGGACTTGTCTTGTTGTCTTTGACAGTTTCTAAATCCACTGGTCTTCCAGCCATGTAAGGATCCATGGAATATAAATGAATGTGTGAATGAATGAATGAATGAACAGATAAAACTGGTATAGTGAAACTAAAGCATTGCCTTGGCTGAGACATGGTCATCACTCCTTCCATCCCATGTTTAAATTAAGAATGCATGGACATACTTCCACAGCCCCATATGCCTTAATGATGTGACATTAAATTAGGCATTGGAGCCGCTATATTTTTAACAGAGTAATAGATGTTTTACATTAGGTATATTATTTTTCATATTCAGGTGATTTTACCTGATCTTGCAGCCCTATTTTTTAAACAAAGGTGCTCATTGTTTATTCTTTTAGTAGACCATTAAAAATTCCCGTCTAATCTGCAGTTTGACATTAAGTATTTCTTCCAAGATACAGACCTCAACAGAGTAATACACAGTATCAGAAAGAAGCCTGTGACATCACAGATATGTATACAAAATTCAGACACCTCAATCATGATAGAGTATTATCCTTGACCATTTCAGAGAGTCATTGATGAATTTCAGCACTGGAAATACCTCCAACTACCAGATGGGTTATGACACAGTACTTTTCTGCTGCATCTGCCTACATGACTATTATCTTATACAGGCAAACCTCTACTTAAGAACGTTCAAGAAATGAGAAATTCGTATATGTGAACATTGCAGGGACTAATAAATTATGATTCCTAATTTATTTAACAAACACAGAACCCCATGCTTATGAACATTTTAACAAGTTAACACTTTGCGGACCGCGCACCCTTTAAAAGGTTTTTCGCTTTTAAACATGGCGGACCGTTTGCCTGTTAACAGGTTTTTAAAACACGATAAGTTGCAACACACTATACATCTCTCTGGCACCACCCAAGTTGCATGCAATGGCATAATAAAACTGAAATATTCGCTTACTTGTCAGTAAGATGATGTTGCTGTTTTCTTAATCCACTCTAAGCGATAATGCTTTGTTGCACTTCAAGCTGTATGTGTCAGCCAGTAGTTAGTGTTGGGGTATGGACAAGGACAAATTCTTTTCCGATGAGCCAGCTGACCTGCCTTGTGAGATGCGTAGTTATGGTGTTTGAGAGAGCAGCAGTGACAGGGGAGAGCAAAGAATTGTGGCTACAGACAATAAAAGTGGCCGTAGCTCCGACGATAATGGGAGTAATAACATTGCAGGGACAGTAAAAAATTTAAAAAATCACAAAAATTTAACCCTGATTCGAAATTGAAATACAAAACATTTCTGATGAATGTGACAAAGGCCTGGGCTACAGACCAGATGGTGGCGGCAGAACCAGAGTCAGACACAGACTTAGTGTGACTGTGCCCATCCAATCCCACCCCACGCAAGCCTCATGTGGATCCCACAGGGCGACTTTTGGGTGATATACGGAACCATACCCTCGTGAAAATTGTGAAGAGTGAACATTCCAAGGGGAAGCATCCTTCTGGGCAATGCCGTGTTTGCGCAGTTCACAAAAAAAGGACTATGTCTACATTTGCAAGTGTGTAATGGTACTTCACAAAGGGGAATGTTTCCAGAAAGATCACACTCTCAAGCACTTCTACAAGCATTGGTAAGGGTTCTCCAAAAATTTTAGTTCATAAAATTAATTAGGAAATTTTATATTAATTTTTAAAGTGAACAGTGCACAAGTTAAGGTAGTAGGTTTAAAGATGCCGGTCTCCAAGGTGATTTAAATATTTAAATCGCCGGTCCGTGAAGTGTTAACATTAACAGATTTAACAATATCTCTTGTGAAAAAAATAAATGGAACTTACAAACACGTTTCAAAAAACATGTTCATAAGTCGGGGCTCATCTGTATAATGAAAACAATAGAATGCTCATATTCGTACTTATGACCCTAAGTTTCAGATGCATGCAATGTGGAACAGTGTCGTTTACATTCCCTACAGAACGGATGGTACTTTGTAAGATGAGGCGCCAACTAAATAACACTAATATTACTACATCTAGAGCCTCCAAAACAGTTTATTATACATACACAAAATATAGAATACTCCAATTTGTCTGTGGGAACACAACAAAATCACAGAAACCAACAACTGACTCGATAATGTAAAGCATCACTCAAAGAATTTTTATTCTTATTTTATATAATCTAATTTATTGTATTTTTATGCCAAGTATTTTAATATAATTAATATTATTGTATCCAATTTTATTAGTACTGCAGTTCAGTGGTGTATATATGTTAGCCATGTATTTGCCTGATGATGACTTTTGATAGCGAAAACATGTAGCAGAACCAAACTAGGCACTGACCTTAATATAGTTGTGTTGTGACAGTTTTAATACAGAAGTTGTAGAAAATGTGAAACATGTTATGTCTCATTATTTCATTCTGAGTGCAGTCTTGGAGTTATTGTACACTTCTCATAAATTACCCATGCCTGCCATATGAAGCAATGGCAAATGAACATTTTATTGCTGTCATTGTCGGTTTTTGTTCTTAGGTATTAAAACCACAGTAATATATCCAGCAACAGAGAAGCACATTAGAAAATATCAGTCCCAAGACATTCATTTAATTGAGGAGACACCAGAGCTGTACGAGTCAGTTACACTACCACATCTGCAGAAAGAAAAATTTAGTTTGCAGGTAAATTTTGAAGTGGTGTCAGTAAGTTGAAAGTTTGTGCATTGGTACATGAGTTTTGCTTAGAACCATTAAAATTAATAAAGTAGTAAGTAGTGGCTTACCAAGTATAGTGTTGAAGATATAGACATAGCTGGAAATCCAACAGACTCTGTGCCTGCAACTTGACATATTTACCTAAAAGCAAGACAAATGTTACATTCCTATGTTGTTTTTGTCCTATCATTGATCATTGCTGTAACATTCTTTCCAGCTTCTTTTCTAGCAGTAATCAGTATCTGTTATAGATGACATCTGTTCAGTCTTTATTCCCTCTTTTCCTTTATAGATAAGAGGATTGCATTTTGCACTGTTGAAGACATTCAGAGCATTGTACTGATAGTACCAGAAAGACTTTCAGAAATATAATTCAGAGAATGTAGGTGGTAGAAATGTTGCATGCTTGTATGTCAAGGATCGCATCCACTGATGACAGGAATAGAATAATCTTTTTACAAAACCAGTCTTGTTACTTGATTGCCTGGTGTGTGCATGATGATATTTCAGCCAACTTCTGTTTATGAACCATAATGCCTTATACTAGTCAGAAACTGCAGAAAGCTGCTACTAAGTTCTCTATTAGCGTAAATATATCGGAATTTAATGTATCCTCTCATAAGGTTGTACATTTTACAATTTTTAGATTAGTATTAAATTATTTTAAGTCACTCATTCTATATGTTTCCCTGCTTGAGAATTATTAGTGCTGACTGTTCAGCAACTTTTCTGTTTTGTCACTGTTTAGTGCATTAATAATTTTATAATTAGGTATGATTTTGCTTACATCTTTTTCAGCTCTTTTTTTTTATAAACAATAATGTTCTGCACATCTATTTTGTCTTTTAGCCATATTCATCTGTTATGACCCCTCTCAGTAAATATTTCTCATCATTGGTTTAAAATCGCTAATGATAGTTATCACTTGCTGGTTTTGAGGTTCTCACAGCAATAATGGTGAAAGAGTATTGTCTTATTAGTTGTAACACTGTATAGTTCAGTAGAAGTTGACCAAATTACAGTAAAACTTGGTTAGAGCAACATCGGTTTCTGCGACACCTTGTCTATTGCGTCAAATATTCAATGGTACGAACTAATTCCTCATAAAGCAACTGTTTTTATACCTTGCTTAGTACGACATGCACAAATGCATCAACCTTGTATGTAACGTCATTTTCATTCCTGAATTTCTCTGATATCGTGGGAAAGTTCGATGTGTCTGCCCACCCTCACTTTCTCTACTTGCTGACGTGACTGTCCTGGAAGAATACGACCGCGGGCTGCAAGAGGAGCGTGGGTTTTATGCGAAAACAAGGGTGTGGGGTGGGACTGCGTGAATAGTGCAAGAGGACGCGGCAGGTTGTTAACTGCATTCCTTTCCTAGAATCTCGTCTAACAGGACCTCACATTGTCTACTTACCCTATAGTGTTCCTGCCTAAACCCAGAGAAGTGCAGTAGCGAAAACATGGCAATGAAAAGGAAAGTTTTAAGCATTGAAGAGAAAGTTAAAGTGATTCATGAAATAGAAAATGGAAGGAAAAAAGCTGATGTATGCCGCGAATTTGGTTTGGTGAATTCTACAGTACAAATGATATGGAGAATCCATATTAATTCCACGTTAATGTTACGTTAGTCTGTACTTAACTACGTATTTCACTAAAAAATGCAACATTTTAACTCGGTTTTTGGTAGATTTTTACGTGACTAACATAAGGCTACTGTGGAAGTGCCCATTTCGGTTATAACGACACTATTTTTAGGTCCCTTTGATGACGTTATAACCAAGTTCTACTGTATATGCTGTTGCAACCCAGGTCATACTCTTCATAATATTATTTATCTTGCCCTAACATATTTTATTGTTATTACCATTACATTGCATAAGTACTGAGTGCTGTCAGCTAACCATCTGAAATTTGCCATATCTGGATTATTCTACAGCATATGTTATATTTTATATCTGGGATATCATGCACTTTTTGTACTCTGCATTAAAATGTTGTCTCTCTTCATTACTGTGTGTTAATCTCAAGTTCAAGTTTTCTTCAACATGATTAATCAGGTTGATAGTTAATTGACAGAAAATACTGCCATGGTTATTTGTCACTCCATCACCAGAGCCCTCTCAGATCAGACTGTACTCTACAGGGTATGCCAAAAGAAACTGAGATAGATGTTTGAAATGAATGACTACTGGAAATACTTCCCAGTCCTTTATACCCCTTAAGGATTGTTCCTGTGTTTTCTTTGTCTCCCCAGTTTGTGAATCATCTTTTTTATCACTACAGTCTGTAGTCATTAGTGGAATTTGAAACATTTCCTGTTGTAGCATTAATAAACTTTGCATGGTGCCAGAAACATCAGTTTTGACTTTTATTTGTTACTTTCAGTGGGTCACCAACATACTTGAACATAAATCAGAAACTGACAGAGTTGTGTTTGAGGATCCCAGTCCTGAGATTGGTTTCATTTTGCTGCCAGATTTAAAATGGGATGGTAAGCAGATCGAAGATCTGTATCTGGTGGCCATCGTTCATCAGAGAGGAATCAAGTCTCTCCGTGATCTAAACAGTTGTCATTTGCCACTTTTAAAGAACATTAAGGGAAAGGGAATAGTAAGTGTATTTATGTTAATCTGGATGACATCATTTTGTTGTTTGTTTCATTGCATGAAATAAATTTAAATTTTTAATTGTTTATTTTTCAGAAGGCCATTGAGGAGAAATATGGCATTCCGTGCTCTCAATTGCGGATTTATATCCACTATCAGCCTTCATTTTATCACCTACATGTGCATTTCACATATTTGAAATATGATGCACCAGGTATAGTATTAAGCAGTGTACTAAAATGTGTAGGATGTTTTTGGTATATTTTTTGTGGAGTGGTTATGAACTGTGTAATATATTGTGGAGTGTTATATGTCATCCATTGCTGAGCAACGAAACGATGGAAATTGTTGAGACTGTTGCGTATGAATATCCATAGAAAGGAGTGTTCATTGCGTAACAGTGCTCGGTAAACACCCCTCCCCTCTAGGCTGTGATGTCAAGCAACAGGGGAGTCCATGCAGCGACTGTTGCTAGGCAATCAGTAAACACATTTTCCGTGATCAGGGCAGAAGCTACATAACGGAGTACTCGTCAGTATTGATGGAGTTACGAGTTACAGAGTACGAGTAGTTGAAATATAGCAGCAGTCGCAGGAAGAAGAATGGAACGTGTGTTATACTGAAGATAGCATGAAGAGATTAGCATGTAGGGTTTGTAAATTGTGTAAACCTGTAACAGTGTCATAATTAATTGTAATTATGACTTGTAGGTTTTTATAAAACCAATTAACAATCCGAATGGCATCTTCAGTAGACGAAACATGTCACAGTATCTTAGAGAAGAAATATCAACTACATGATGCCCATGTGTACAAGAGGCATACTATTTTGAGACCCCAAGACGTTCATCTGAAGTTCATAATATGCGTGGTTTGTCAGAACTGCCCTGTTACAGGGGAAGATCAAATATGCTGTACTACCTTTTGTATAGGTATTGCCTCACCTTACTACCTGCTTCCTAGGCAAACTTGCCAACCTGCTACTTCAGTTCATATGTTGTCAGGACCGTTCCAGATTCATTTTAAGATTTGTTTGGTGTCTCTTATGAAAGTGGAAAACAGTTGCCTATATGATTTAAGCCCTAGGCCATTCCATATAAATATCAGTAGTGTTATCTAATGTATATTCTGTCTCAAATACAGTTTATGATGTTTCAATATGCAAAGGATTAAAAACTTTGTTTTTTTATGGATCCGAGTGAATGACTCGGTGGCAGCTGTAAGAGAAATGCATGTTATTTATAAATTAAGCATTCATAAGATAGAAATTAATCTTTCAGTATTGTAACTAAAGATTATCCAGTACATTAGCCTGGCTGTTATTTTAAAGCAAACCGATTTTTAATTCAAGACAATTATTTTATTACTGCTATGATGTGTGTTATGTGCTGTTATTCATTAAAAGAAGCATTCAGAATAACATGAAGATAGATCTTAATCAAGTATATTGACAATGTGATTAGTGTATGGAGCTGTCTTGAGACTTTATGATCGACTTTGATATCAATGGTTTCGAAATAGTAACATTTGTTACAGTTATTTATGATGTTGATAGATCTGTGCTTCCCTACTAATCTGTGTACAGCCTTCTCTCACATTTGGAGACTGAAAATGTAACAGTGTCCCATACAGATGATTTTTAGAATTATAATGAATTATAATGAGCAGCTTACATTTCAAATTCATGTAACAGATTATATATTTGATATTATGTTACTAATTATATCTTCTTTTTCAGGTATTCATGCAGAAAAATCTCACATTCTTTCGAGTGTTATAGATAATATTGACTTAATGCCTGATTATTACCAAAAAGCAACACTTCCATTTGTTGTGAAAGAAACAGAAAATCTTTTTCTTGAGTATGAAAGGAGGGGAATTGTGAGAAAACTCTGAACAAACTTCCTCTAGTTTGTTAGAATGATACATTCAGTAATTGTAGAAATGAGACCTCGTCTACAAGTATGCAATGTTTTCATTGCTACTAAGGAATGCGTAAACAAAGAAGAATCTGTCAAAATTAACATTAAAACTTCTGGCGTGGAAGTGACATGGCTAGCAGAAACTTGTGAAATGGTACAAGTGATAAGTCTACATGACTACAAACTGAAACCTGTTAGTTTGTCAGCATTGCAAGTTCAGAAGAATTCAGTGTCTTTTCGCATACAAACTGAGCCTCTAATTAATATTTTAGGATCATTTGCTAGTGAAATTTTGCCATTTGACCAAAGTTCAGACACAATTGAAAGTGATACTTCAAGACTGTTAACTCCATGCATTTATACTGGAAAAGCATATCAGTTGTCATGTAAATGTTGTGGAATGATTATGTCAAAACAAGATATCTTCTTCACAAGAGTTCTGCCTCTTCCATCTTCAGCACTGTGGGAAACTGGTGATTGGTTTTGCCACCAACATTCATGCTCCTCTAATATGGAGCACTCAGTTCTTGAACCAAAGGAAACCGATTGCTTTTACGGCATGTGTCATATGTTATTAAACCCATCAGTTTTGAATGTCAGAAATGGGCGAGTTCTGAGATGCAGCAGATGCATGGCTTGGTTAGGCACACATATCAGCTCAACAGCAGTTAAGTTATGGAACTGCACAACGTCCTATGAAGGGAACATTAATTCAACAGCTCTGGAAGATTTCATATATACGGTTAGAAGTGCATTTAAGAATTCATTTGGTATGACGTGTCGACTTGTATTGGAAACAAGATCTTCAGAACAAGAGTCACAATATCTTTTGCTTTGGGCCATGGATAAAAATCTTGACCTATTAGTGGGTGGTGAAGATGATTTATCCTGTATGAAAGAGAATGTGGGGAAAATAATAATAGAATGTAAAATGGAGGTGAAGAAAACTATGAAACTCTTATACATGTATCATAAAGATTGTAACAGTGTGGTTAAGACATGGCAAGATGAGTATAATGTTCAGTGTCTTGAAGTAGCAAAGCAGATGTTCACTGAAGGTCTTGAATACCTGATAAGAGGAACACAGTACATACCTGTCCCATATAAATTAACAAACAGTTTCTTTGTTACGTATTTGGGATTATGACATCAGAATTATAAACTTGTGGCCCTTCTGGTGCAAGTCCAACAATTAACCACGGTACTAAGTGGTTCTGTCGTTCATTTTAAAGAGGATCATGCATGCAGCTGTGATTTATGCTTCGTTATTTACTTTAGTTTAATGGACCCTGCTTCATATAAATAGTGTATAATACTAACTAGCCACGCGGAGCTGAGCCCTTCTTGAGAAGCCACTAGTTGCACAGCTGCTGAGGGATTTCCCAACATGTTATGGAAACCAGTGGTTCATTACCATTTTCACAAGAGCCCTACATTGGTCTCTATCCTGAGCCAGATCATTCCAGTCCATACCATCTCCTCATATCTCTCTAAGATCCATTTTAATATTATCCACCCACCTGTGTCTTGATCTTGCTAGTGGGCTCTTTCCATCTGTCTTTCCCATCAAAATCCTACATACATTCCTCTTCTCCCTCAACACAACACACCATACAAGCCACAACCAATCACTATACATGCTATATAAAGACCAATAATATTTTATCAGTATGTGGAGAATTAATATATGAAGACTTCAGACACACACCTTGTAGGACAAATATATATGTACATGTAAAATAATTTAAAAACAAATCTTTTAGAACATTTTAATATATTAACAGCTCTATGCTTTAACATTGAGGTGTTGAATAACTTTTGTTTTGACTGTAATTATAAATTTAATTAATTATCTCAGCAGGGGTCTGTGGCGTTCACCCAATCTCCTGTTCAGAGGGTGTGGGGGGCTCTTTCCCTGGGAGTAAAGCAGCAGGGAGTGAAGCTGACCACTCACTTCCAGCTAGTGCTGAGGTCAAGAAAATATGGATCTGTACATCCACTCCCCCATTGCCCTTCATGGCATAGTGCTCGATTAGTTAAACACAGGGACAACTTTACCTTAACTTTAATGGGAGTAGAATTGGTGGATATTTGACCTTTATAACTGTGAAACACTTCCTCACCTATTGAGCAACTTTTGAACCAAAACGTGTAAAGGTTTTTATGCAATTAAATCAGATTGGTTACATTCTATGGTGGTGGTATTTGCTTAAAGTTTTATTTTTATTTAAAGTGACATTTCAGGGACTGGACTCCATTTCCATCCTTAGGTCAAAAGCCTACTCATTTGGGCCTAACTGATAGAGCTAGTCCCAGTCTCTGTAGTAGGTACTTGCTCTATAGAGTGCCTCCAGCTGAGTAATCCTTTTACCTGAAGATGAAGACAGAGCCCAGTCTTTGAAATGTTGCTTTAAATAAAAGTAGGACAGTGGTCAATGTCCAGAAAGTCAGTCACTGTATTAATACACCATCATCATGATCTCTTAGATCTTATCATTTACTTATGTTTGATCACTATTTCAGTTGTTTCCCAAATTAATAAACATGACCGTGCTCATTACCAGTGTGGTTGTGTCATTGTCATTTTGAAACACTTTATGTCTGTGGACATTCTTCTTCCTTAAATGTTTCCAGTGTCATGATGGTTGTCTGGTACTTACACTTGTGACTAACCAAGTGCTTGGTCAGAGAGGTGAAACCCCCAACTGAAATACTGGGGATGTGATAGTTTGCTGCATGGTCAGAGCTGTTGCATACCTGAAGGGAAATAAACTAATCGGGCCTTTCACTCTGTTGAATCAGGGTGTGAAACTGAGGTGTATGGAATCCATTGATAGCTACATATGCAGCTTTTTCAGTGATATGGAATAATATCCATCAATATCATTTGTCTTTATTGAGTACAATATGACTGTTTTTTGCAAAGAAGGAATGTGACATAAAAAATCTAAAAACTTCAGTCCACTTTCAAAAATAATAAATTCCCTTCTGGAATTATGATCCTATCAACTTTGATATATGTATAACTCCAAGTGCTTTCCAAATAATAGTAAAATTTATGTGTATTCACAGAAGTAACATATATTCAAAATTATCGAACTTTGTGGCAACTTTGAAACTAGTAAAAAAAAAAAAGTAAAGCTAACCCTGTAATGAGTCATGAAGGCCCATAGGGCTGTGAGACATTGAGGGCCCCACATTATCTAGCCACTCGGCTCAAAGATGGCGGTAAGGTTGACAGCCTTACGCACCAGCCACGCTTTACTCTCCAGGAAAATTATTTAATCAATTCCTGGTACTCATTTCTGTTAAAGGCTGAGTTGACCCAAGGGCCATAGTGCAGCTGAAAGGATTAGGTCAATTGAAAAAAATCCAATGACCTTATCGGGACTTGAACCCGTGACCTTATGGCTTGTAGCATAGTGCCTCAACCAACTATGCTACTGCGTGCCCCACTTTGAAACTGGTACATAAAATAATCCAGTAACCTAAGCAAGAAACTGTCAGAAGCAGGTGGCAGCTTACTGGCTACTTCTGGTGGTTTCTTACTTGGCTTACTCTTTTACCATGAAAATGGAGGCTGTATGTGCAATACAAATTTCTTTTTTCTTCCCAGTTGATATTACAACCCAGAAGACATACCCTTCATAGTCAGTACCTACTGCAGTCATTAAATAGACTGACTCGAAGCTGCTGAGTCATGTCATGTGATCTGAAATGCGCTAAATCACCAGTGTGTGCAAGTTAACACAGAAACTTAAAAGTTGTCGGAGGAAACTATATGTCATACATGTTGAAACCAAGCATGGTATAAGGTGAAGTATTTTTTTTTACCATTGTGCAATGTGATAATGAAAACTATGCAGTGGAATGTTAAATAGGAAGGGAAAAATGTAATCGGAAATAGTTATGTATGCTAGTGATCTTGGGCTGGAATAAAAACAGAGAGGAAGAACTGAACTACTGAACTTATAAAATCAAATATTGTGAACTGGTAATAAATACTATGCCTACTATGTATATCCATATATTTATAAGTCTGAAGCTTGTATTAGCAAGTGACCAAGTATCAAAATACTGAAATAAAAGTAACAAATTTGCATTTTTGGAGCAAAATAAGGGGTTCTGGAACAATTCAGAACTGTGTCCCTATATTTGGAAGCCTGAATCTTGATATTCTATATGTTAGCAAGTAGTTGCAAATAGGAACAGAAGATAGAGTTGTAACTGGGAAGGTACTAAGGAACACCACAACGACCCCAATTAGGATGGCCGACCTTGGATGGGAAAAAAACCTGGGACCAGCCAAATACAAAACAGAAATTATAACCAGATAAACTTGAAATTTAATGACTAATCATATTGATTTTGAGACATGAGAAGGGATATTTAAATAAGATTTCCTCCATTTCTTCAGTGTAGTACCAGATTTGCACATCTAGATGTTATGACTATAGGTGCACCCTAATTTTATAGTAGAAAATTTGGTACCTTTGATTTCACATGCAAATATCTTTTTGATGTTTACGCTAAGAATTGCCATTCCCTTTAAAATCACAAACGTTTTTTAATTGTAGTTCATAATCAGAGTGGTTCATTCTATTTATGTTAAGAAAAATTCGGCTTGATATCTGGATTAAATAATCCCTGTTTATTAAAATATTTTACATCCTCGCTCGCCGATTTTTCTACCTCGAAGATGGGCACGATAAGTTCCTCGGAAACGTCGGTTCACACAAATTGTGTGCGGCCACAAACCCCAGAAGACTGCATTCTTCGTAGTCACCGCCGTGAAAAACGCCAAATATTAGTGTGCCTCCCAAAGAGAAAAACGGCAACTTGGTCATCTCGAGGCGCTAAGTTTCTGACAGTATTGCCACGTGTCCGGGTTTCTGTGACATAATTAGGCGAAGCTGTTATTTTGGATAATTCGTTTACAATCACATTTCCAGTCACTGAAATAGCGTCTTCCAGAAGATGCGACCTGACTAGTCCGTCGTCTCTCACGTTTCTTCTTCAACGGTGATTTACTCTTCCACCGCCATTCACAGCTATTCTCAGTGGAGTGTCTTGGCTCTGCTGGGTCCTTCTTTTCCCAGCTCTGCTCCGTTCGCCACTGATGTAACCTCTGTTCACAGTTCTCCTATTTTCTCACCTATTCTCAAAGTCACAGTTCTCCTATTTTCTCACCTATTCTCAAAGTCACATTGCGATTGACGGTCAGTCAAGAAGACACCTTCTTGAAGGGTTCAATTTCCATAACGGTTGTCTCGGGAGTGTGTTTTCAGTTTTAGGTAACACGTTGATTTTATCTGTAGCATTTTTGTTTTTGAAAAAAATATTCATACAAAAAGTAGGTATTGCCGATCTCTAGCTGTTGATTGTAGCAGGGACAACGTTTATTGAGTCGTTGCCCGGCAACGGACGTCTGTATGCGCTATTTGAGAAACGTATTTTAGCAAGCCGTTGTCTAGCAACGGACGCCCGCTCTCACTCAGGCGATACGCCACAGTGTGTTATTTGAATTGTATGTAATCCGTGGTCCGGAGCGGTCCAAAGCAATATGGCTTCCTCAAGAAAGAAGCAAGATGAGAAACACCTAAAGATTTTGCGTGAATTAGTGTCGTTACCTGCAAATAAACAATGCTTTGATTGCCACCAGAGGGGACCAACATATATTAACATGACTATAGGATCTTTTGTCTGTACTTCATGTTCCGGTATGCTGTAAGTATAATGCAAAAATTCGTGTATGAATTGCATGTAAGTAGGGTATGTACACTTCAACTGTGCATGAAAAACACGAACCAAAATTACATACAATTAATATGTTTTTAGTGTCATTGTAATGCATAGTGGCTACATCAAAATTTGAATTCATAGAAGTGATGCATGCTTCTAATTCTCGAGTTGACATTGATCAAAATGTACGTATGCAGTTGCAAAGCACAAAGTACACGAAAATTTAGATGAAGGGTATTTGTATCAAGTTTTGTAATTTATTCAGTTTTGTTCCGACAGTATTGTTAACAGTATCTGCATCTGAGACGTATTTCCCAGTGTGTCACTAATGATTTCATTTACATTGCGTGAGAGAGGATACATTTGAAAGTACAAATTATTTGTGTTTTGTGACATGTTCATGAATGGAAGTTAGCTTTGGTATAATTTTACAACATGATGACCACTTAGATACTTTGGTATTTGTTTGGAATCAGAAATAAAGCCCAAATTCATTGACAGTTTGTGAAGCTTATGTAGGGTCAAATAATTGTTCGGATTTGTAACTGTAATAAAGCCTGAATTCAGAAATGTTTATATTTGATCACAGTATTGTCACTCAAATAGGTCGTGTCACTAGGAATTTAGTAAAAGGACAGAGCTTCTCTACTTGTTATACTAGGTATGAAATTAAGTTTATTGGTTGCATTAGCCAAGAATGTTTATATATGGTTACCAGAGTTTTTGTATACTTTGAAATGTAACACTTAATATTACAGTTTTTAATTTACTTGGGTAGTTTAGTTAATCTTGTTTCTTCAGATATATTTGCAGTACATTAACAGACAAGCTAGAACAAGCGCATGCAGGCCACTTTTCAACTGATGTGATATTAACGCTCTGTGATTTCTGTATTTCACACTGGGGACACAATCTGTTGGAATCTGGAGGTTAGGGATCACATTTGTATGGCCAGTAATATCCAAAGAAATTGAATAATTTAGCAGTTGTTCACATATTTTAATATGTGATTAATATTTTATCGGCTGATGTACAGTAACTGATTTGTCCTATATCATGTAACTATGATCTATAGAGACGAAATAAATAAATAAATAAAATAAATATATTGTCAGACAGAAATACAACAGTTCTAACACTTCAAAGTACATTGTATAGACTGATTAAAAAATTCAAACAAATTCTGGTTGAGAACACTGCATGTCAGAAATGAATATCTTAACCCAACTTTTTTATGTGAATGGGACCTGAGATTATAATTTACAGATTTTCTAGACATGTGGAGGAAAGAATTTTTATTTGTATTTTAGCATAATAACATGGATAATCTTGAAATTTCGACACTAGAGCGTGTGAAATGAGAAGATACTTCAAGAAATAGAAGACATCTAGAAGCAGGATAATAAGATTAATTGATCACCTCATACTTTGGAAAACTAAAGATCGCGAATTTCTTGTGCTCTGTGCTTGAATTGCATGTGAGAACCATAATATGAATAAAGAAGGAAAGCTTATATTTTCTGAGTGGAATTGATATGCTCACATAAATAAGAAGCAAGTTGTTAATTGGCTTAAGCATTATGAGAGGTTTTAGTGGTTAGCTTGTGAAATGGTTATGGATTTGCCCTCTACTTCTTAATGCAGTTTCCTTCATCCACACACTTCACACTTGACTTCACAGCAGCATTACCATTTCCATTGCAGAAATCATGTATGGAATGCATGTTGGCATATTCTTTGTTTGTAAACATGTTAGGCATTTTGACTATGACCGCACTGCAACACTACACAACAAAACTTGCCTAGGCAGTGTTCAAGTAGTAACTTAGTCAAGTTACAGCAGTTCCAGCTCACTCCACTAACACTTTCCTATGTACACTGTAAAATTTCAATTGTTTTTGTTCTCTCCCTGGCTTGGTTATTACAGTGTGGCTGTAATGGTGCACATTTGGTCACATTTCACATTATCATAGTATAAAACTCACAAGCATGGCTTTAGTTTACATTGTAATGCCATGTCATATATGTGAATCTACTAACCTTTTGTCCAGTGACAATCGATCCTGTCATTTTCTTGAAACAGTTTTGTTATACTCCTCTGTGTCCTTTTGTGAAAGATGTACAGAGATCCTTTCCCTGTTGTCAGTGGTTGTATTACTTTGGTATCCTTGAAGGATTGTAATGGACCTTGCAAGATGTATGAATTTGACAAGGCAGTCATTATTGTCATCTTTTTTCCCCCTTCACAACACTGACCTATGACTTCTCACCACATGCAAGTAACATTGCTGTACAGGGCAATGTCATTGTAAGCACTGTGAGTAGGCTCTAAATACTACCTTAAGGCACATGTGTCAAAGAGCCTACTTGAACCAGAAACTTGGAAAACTCTCACTGTGTTGCAGTTTAATGGAATGCAGCAGTGTAGCTGTGTTCGGAATCTACGTGCAATTACCGAAACACAGTTCTGTCAATTTCTGTAATGTCTGACTGACACACATACAAACAGAAAAACAAACTCCACGATTTTAGTCCACAAGCGAAATATACTGACCAAGTTACCTCCACTTGTCGACGAAGTTAGTGCCCACTTTAGCAGATAGAGGGTGTCGTGTGGTCAGCACAACGAATCCCCACAGCCATTAATTTCAGTTTGCTAGACCAGAGCTGCTATTTTCTTGAAATAGCTCCTCAGTTATCCTCACGAGGCTGAGTGGACCCTGTTCCAGACCCACTACTTCTCAGAAAATCTGGTAGCGTCGGGAATCGAACCCAGACCTCTGGATCTGTAGCCAGGAACTCTGACTACTAGACCACAGAGGTGACTGACACACATAGCAGTATATTATTCCTTGAATGCTTTCTTGTGAAAATTCTTAGAAATCTTTGGGTGTGAATATTTGCTTATTGTAAGGATGTTGAAAACTTTGTTGTGCCACCTGCAGCAACACAAGAACCTTTACCAAAATTGGTGGCAAAGAAATGTCACTGTGGCAATTCCAGAATCATATGATTTACATCATCATATTGTCTTTCAAAATGTGTGACTGTATCTAGTATGATTATGGCCTGCTCTCTGTGTTTAATGGGGCCCAACAGAGCAAATTCCCTTTCCTTCTAACTTCAGACTGAAACAGAACCAGCCTTTGAAACATACTTTTTATACAGCCAATGGACAGTGCCTAAAAATGTCTTTCATACTACTGTAAGGGAGTATATAGGCTGTGCCATAGCCCAGGCAGGTAGTCACTGAATTGTCACTGCAGTGGCCTGGGTTTGATTCCAGTGCAGGTCATATGGGATTTGTGGTGGATGGAGTGACATTGGAGCAGGTTTCCTCTGAATAGTTTACTTTCCCATGCCATTTCTTATTTCACCAGCTGCTCCACATTCATCTGTCATCATCCAGGACTGGTACAGTAGGCCTAGTAGTGATCAGCATACCAAATGGACTCATTCTCACCCCACCTTATGAATTAAAAAAAACTAAGGGAGCAAATAATAGTGTTGAGAAATTTGCAAATATGTAATTCTGGTGTTGAAAGAATCTGTTTTGAATCTTAAATTTAAATCAAAACCCATTTATATTTACAGTGAAAAGTCTAAAACTGAGGATAATTTTGTTTCAGGCGTGGTTTAACACCGCCACACAGGGTGAAGTCTATATCCATGGCAAGTTTCAGTCCAGAAGAAGTTGAATTAATAAAATCTCGAGGAAATGATGTACGTAGCCCTCATTTTGTCATTCCCTAAACATGAGACAGGATTGTGCTAAGTATTAATGATTTAACAGAAATGAGACAAAGTTGTCAGATTTTGGAAAATAATATCTGGGAGGTTTCAGTGGGTTTTTTTAATGAGGAATTATTGTTTGTGTGTTAAGAGTATTTAATGGTTCTATATATAGCTCAGTCAGTAGTGATTGGGCTATGAGCTGGATGGCCAGGGAATTGGAATGGGCAAAGATATTTCTCTTCTCTATGGCTTCCAGATTTACTCTGGGTCACTCCCACCTCTCTTCAGTGGATGCTGTGCATCCTTTTTATGGGGATGAAGTGACCAAGTCATGAAGCTGACCACTCATCTCCATCTAGTGCTGAAGTTAATACTGCATGCTTCTCCTGGAGTGGTGCTTAATTGAGTAGAGGGAATTTATTTCTTACCTTCCCAATGATACTTGATGTTTATGAGGCCCAAATTCATGCTAATAAATCGGTACTGGCGAGGGACACAACCTCTTTCATGAAGAAGCTGCCACTGTAACAGTAGGAGTAGCAGAATCTACATCATGAATGTTGTGCAGGCAGAGAGTAAGATGGTCTGTAGGATGTTTTGCCAAAGATAACACTTGATTTCTTTCAAGTTGAGACTGGATCTCTAGAAACACGTATATTAATTTCATTAGCATTAATGCAGTACATGAGAGTGTATAACTAAAGATGATACATGTTTCAGACTATTATTGTTTAAGTTCTAAGAGCAATAATTTACATATAAACTCATTTGTAATATACTTTATTGATTTCTTTTTAGAATTGTAGTAAAAGAACATACCTGTTATTTCAAGGGTTGTAACAGGCCCAGTGAACCTTACAAAATTGCCTAAGCTAACATTATAAAGTTATTTCCTGTCTCAGTCCTATTCTGTAGAAGAATTTGTTGTTTAAGTGATCATGTATTCTAAATTTATGAAGGAAATATTTTTTTCACATAGCTGTTTCGTTCTCTATTACTTAATAAACTTATATGATCTGTATAAATAGCTGTGATAATTATATGCGCATGTGCACACACACACACACACACACAGAGTGTTCAGCTGTAGAGGAAACCTGACAGCAGCATATAGCACATGGAACATTTCTCAACGCCCTTCCCTGCTAGCAAGAGTGCAGTCATGTTGCTGATTCCCTCACATCAGTTTCTGTACATACACACATTTATAGGAATACTGTAAGAAGATAACACAAACTTACTGTACTTTATAACAGGGGCTGAAGGTGACTCTCTTCTGCTTGCAGACATGCCTCACATCACATAAATAAATGATGCAACACTTTTTGAAGTCAGTCCACAGTAATTGAACCAGTTACACATGTTATTTAATTCTGTAGAGCTTCAGTGCTGCATGGATTATTCTTGTAGACTTTTCCCTTTAGGTTTCTCCAAAGATAAAAATCACAAAAACAGATCTGGGAGGCCACAGTCCCCTGCTGATTATTTTGTCTTCAAACACTTCCCACATTGCAACCATGGTTGCATTAGCCGTATGTGCTGTAGCATTGTCGTACTGAAAATACCCATATTGTCTTTCTTCTGCAGTCAGCTGATTGAAGAACAGATTCAGCATATCATTAACATAGCCGTCAGAGTTCATGGTTTCATGGAAAAGTAAGGGGCCAATGATTTGCCATGGACTTACAGCACACACACTGCCACCTTTTCACTATGTAATGGCACTTGCTGTATAATGTGAGGATTTTTGTCGCTCAATATTCTTACATATTATGCATTGACATGGCCACTAATGTGAAGCCATGCTTCATCAGTCATGAAGAGAAGCTGTGGATCCACAATTCCATCATGCACATTTTGCAGCAGCCAGTTGCAAAAACGAATTCTTGCTACGTAATCTGGTTGTTTCAGCTCATACACAACTATTATTTTATACGGGTGAAATTTGATTAATTTTGTGTCTGTGAAAGCAAATCCTAGCGAAACACTGGTTTCACGTACTATGCGTCTTAATGATTTTCAAGGATGGATCTGTAGTCATGCCTCAATATCCCAAACCTTTTCTTCAGTCAGCACAGTCCTCTTGTATTGCTTCTTTATGTCACACACTGAACCTGTGGCCTGCCACTTTCACAACCTTGGATACACACAACTTTGTGGGAACTGGTGAGTCAGAATATTTATGACATGACTTAAAAATACATTTTCTGTAAGTTTTTTCATTGCAAACGTTTCAAGAATAAACACACGCTGTTCAGTAATGAACTTCATTTCAGTATAAATGTCGGCAACCTATCAACACCTCTAACAAAGACTGACTATTAATGCGACTGCAGTGACAAGATCAGACCACCTGACTGTGTGCATTTATCAGTGCTAATGACTCATTCGTCTATCAGCAGTTACAGCAGCAATCTGTGAGAAATGTTGTGTCCGCTGTGCTCTGCTCCCAGGTTTCCTCTATCACTGAACGCCCATTATATATACAGTAGAACTTGGTTATAACGTCATCAAAGGGACCTAAAAATAGTGTCGTTATAAACGAATGTTGTAACCGAAATGGGCACTTTCACAGTAGCCTTATGTTAGTCACGTAATAATCTACCAAAAACCGAGTTAAAATGTTGCATTTTTTAGTGAAATATATAGTTAAGTACAGACTAACGTAACATTAACATGGAATTGCCCAAATGTGTAGTATCAAAGACATATTACAGCGTTTTTCACTGACAATACACACAATATTTCACGGATCACTTTAACTTTCTCTTCAATGTTTAAAACTTTCCTTTTCATTGCCATGTTTTCGCTACTGCACTTCTCTGGGTTTAGGCAGGAACACTATAGGGTAAGTAGACAATGTGAGGTCCTGTTAGACGAGATTCTAGGAAAGGAATGCAGTTAACAACCTGCCGCGTCCTCTTGCACTATTCACGCAGTCCCACCCCACACCCTTGTTTTCGCATAAAACCCACGCTCCTCTTGCAGCCCGCGGTCGTATTCTTCCAGGACAGTCACGTCAGCAAGTAGAGAAAGTGAGGGTGGGCAGACACATCGAACTTTCCCATGATATCAGAGAAATTCAGGAATGAAAATGACGTTACATACGAGGTTGATGCATTTGTACATGTCGTACTAAGCAAGGTATAAAAACAGTTGCTTTATGAGGAATTAGTTCGTACCATTGAATATTTGACGCAATAGACAAGGTGTCACAGAAACCGATGTTGCTATAACCAAGTTTTACTGTATATACACATATTTGTACTTGTATCAAGTACTGTATTTGTATGATGACAGTTGTACATCATTGCACTAGTCTTATAAAGAATATGTGGAATTTAAATAAATTGTAATTGCATTTTTGAAGAAAAATAAGAATATCACTATCTCTAACACCACCATCATCCAACTTTACTTATGCTTAAATAAAGTTGATGCAATTGATGAGAATGTCCTCTGCTTTATCTCTACTTCAGCATAAGTAGATTTCATTTACTACTGAATAGGGTAACAGATTATTTAACACATTGTATAAAACTTTTGTGTTTTGTGTGAAGTGTGTAATTGTATGTTTCTAATCATTTAGTATTGCAGACAAATCTGGTTGGGGTTGTATGATGTCAATCATGTACGAGATACTAAAGATGAGCAGCAAATAAAAGATTTTATGGTAGCAAAATATGAAAAGAAGAGGTAAGTATTTCTTGATCAGTTCTTGGGTTGCATAATTAACACTTTTTGTTGTGTATGTTATGTACCACACCATGGTATAATGATTTAGACAGGAAAGATTTCTGTAGGGACTGCTCATCAGCTTCAGAAACCTTAGGATATTTGATGTTTGGACTAGGATTTCAATCTGGGGACATAATATGAAGTAGGACTGATATCCTTCAACCCATAACATTTGGTGGGCATTTCTTTGTGAAAAATATATAAATTTAAATATTCTAAACAACATATGATCTGTTTAATTTCATTTGGTAGTTACGTTAACTGAGTCCCTTGTCACTATGACATGTTCTCATATTACAGGTGGAGTAGGTGATCTCATTAGTATGTACTTACTATCTTGTACAAAATTCCCTTTTGGCTTGAGCACCTGAAACTTTTCTGGTGATTTTTGCATGCTCATTGCTTGAGTTCACAGCAGATCAGTTGTATTTTCCCAAATTACAGTTGAGCACATGAACATCTGTTTATACTGCTACTGTTAGTATCTTTTTTCTACATCTGTGACTTATTACAGGTATTACCTGGAGCCATCAATTGTTAAGAATAATGGCTCTGCTGGGTTTTCACCACCAGGAACTCAAACCCACTCCCGTACAAGCACACCTACACATGCTTCTTCTGTTACTACACCAACTTCAAATATTAAACCACTGTCCAGTCTTCTTGGCTCACAAGCTAAGTCTCTCAAACTGAATGTGCAGGTAAGTTCTTGTCACAGTAAGCTTCCCTGTTGTACTGGATGTGTTTTGGCTTGTATGTTAGATATGCTGCACTGTGATCACATACATAGATTGTTGTGATTGAATTTACTCATATACCTTCTAACACTGACAGTGCTTGTCAACCTTTGGAACGTGTATGTTCGTGTTCTTGTTGTTTTATGTATGATGTGGTACAATAGGCCAGAAGTGGCCGCAGTACAAGGGACTTAGTCCCACCCCACTAGCAATAATTTATGTATGATGCATGTAACATCAATAAGTTGTGGACAACAGCAGTTTATTAGTTCCTTCCACATCTTTCTTCAATCCAATTTAAAAATCATCTGTCTTCTGTGTGAAATACTTATGTATTTTTGTTTGTGGGTCACCACTGCAACCAATAAGCAAGTGGTAACACATACAGACCTATTTTGCCATGAACAGTTCTGTTGTACAGGGTATGACACTGTATAGCCTGGTGAAATTTGACTTTCACCACATAACACAGTGTTACTTTCCAGAAAATAGAATTCTTCATAACCACTGCTGTGAGAACCTCAGATATATGTCTTTCATCAGGTTATACGAAAATGTATACAGACCTCCAGTTAAGTTTCCTGTCATTTAACATTCAGTTTTAGTGATCCGAAATGTTAAATTACTTCAAAGTGAGGTTATTCCTCAGTGTAGTATTTAAACCCATTGCTCCCCAGATAAACCTTAATGGGGTTTCACTGAATAGGTCATGAATGAATAGTCTTTGTTTTCATATATTGTTTCTGTTCTTTGAGTGTTTGCAGTATTTGAGTATGTGAAGCATAGTTGCTGTTTTTCATGGTATTCTAAAGGTAAATCAGAAATGAATGAACAGTCTTTTGTTATGTGACTCTGTTTATTGAAATCAGTTGAGTACATTGAAGCCTGTGAAGTTGGCTCAAGCCACAATGCTTCCAAGTTACATTTGGAACTTACCCAATTTTGATCTGGACTAGGATGCTGACTATCCCCACTGAGGGGTTTAATTGTTTTACCCTTAGCAATATTCGGAATATCATTTGGACTTCTGGCTCTTCATCCTTTTTGATGATCAGTTGTTCCTAGCTAGCTATTTCTGTGAAGAGAGGAGCTTTTGGATTTCCCAAGCAAAGCAATCATGTACCAGTTTCTTATGTCCATGGTCACATCATGTCATTCTTTCTCCAAGAGAATATTTAAAATGTCACCAAGGGCCAGAAGTAGTGTAATAATAAGACTGAGTGTAATAATAAGACTGCAGTGGCCTCAGATTGAAAGAAGTTCATTGAATTATGCATTGAACATGAAGAAGTTATGGACTTGGTAGAAAAAGGTGTTAGCCAGCAAACAATTGCTGAACAATGTGTGTGGCAAAGCCAAGAATTGGAAACATTAAGAAGAAGAGGAATATGATTCTGAAAGCTTGGAAAGAGAACTGCAGCAACAAAAGGAAACAAAAAGTATGTAAAGGAGATTTATGAACCTGCTAACATTCTCATTTTTAAATGTTTTGAGAAATGTACAGTGATCATTGCAGTTGCCAGTCCCGTACCTAAGTATGCACTTATGATAGGCACAAAAACATGAATTTATATCAATATTTGCTGTAAGTTGGCCATGTTCATAAATTTGCCGTGCTGGCTGGGACTACAAGTGGCAGGTTTCACTCTTGTTTTCAAATATGATCAAGAAAATGGAAGAATGGACAGATAGGCAGATACATCTTGGATTAATGTATTCAATTCGTGAATTATATATGTACTAAGGCATAAGGATTGATACTGCAACTGTGTTTTTACACACTCTGGAATCGCATCTGTAACAATAATAGGATTAATGGCATTTACTTGTTTACTCAAATTAGAAGCTTAAGAATAAGGAATAAATGGAAAATGACACTTTTTTTGTGAAAAGAATGATCTCATACATTTGCTACAGTAATGCCAATATCTTATACTATGTCAGATCCAAATCCAGTTGTGCTGTTCTTATCTGAAGATTGTCTAAATGATTGATTTTGCATTCATTATTTGATGATAAAGCCCAGTCAATAAGATTTTGGCATCGATAATTTGTATACTAATATGAAATGGGAATGTATGGTCTAGGAGGAATAAGAGAATATGGAGAAACTTTATTCAAATGAAGTTTTTGTTGGTAGGACTATGTACTTTCATTTTGGAGACATGGTGAACTTTAAGATTGTCTTTTCCCTTGTCCTTTAGAAAATATGTTAACTGGAAGTACTGAATCAGAAAATATGATGCATTCGTACATGGAACCTATAATGTTAAAATATATGTAGTTCTGTAAGTATTTTTTTTTCTTTTTCAGACTTCAACCATAGCTACAAGTGAAAACATGTTTACACCTGACCACTCCTCAAATGAATTCCTGGTGGATTTTGGGTCAGCAGACCCTTTCAGTTCCTCTAATCAAACGTCTGTCGCCACACAACCTTCATTTGCTAACTTTGAAAACAACCCAATCTTTAATTCATCTAGTAAGTATTATCTAACAGTATACTTAATTGTGTTAAGAAAACAGTCTCTTGCTCGATGGACCAGAGGACATGTTTAAATTGGTCCTTAATGCCTGCTAAGTTCCATCAGTATAGTAAAGAGTCAGGTTGTCTTACATACCCTTTTCATGCTGTATAACACAGGTACAAAATTTAATTTAAAGCCTTCATGTGAGATGCTCTGCCCTGCACATTTTGATAAACCTTGATAATTTCAAGTGAATTAACTAAGCTTTATGAATTCAGCTTCAAGGGAAAGGCAGGCCACAAACTGATATGCATGTAGTGAGCTGCAGCTGTCATAAGGCAGTGGCTTCTCAGGGAGCAGGTACTCCATGTGACTGGTACTGTAGCATAAACTATTAGATGAAGGTATATGATGTTTCAGATGACACTTTTTTATTCAATTTCCCTACCCTGCTTAAATTAAAAGGACTGAAATAAAAGACATAATTTTCATCTAGCAACTGTACTGCTAATATTTTACATACACATATATATTAGCTTTTTAGCTAACATGTATCTATTGTATTAATACTTATTCTGAGCTGCTTTGCGAATATACTTTCAAATTTCAATTTCACTTTTTTTTTTTTGGCTTCAAGTCTGCCTTCATGTTGACTAGGTTTAACAGTAAATTGCCGACTAGATCATTGCAAAGACTTGCATCCCTTATTCAAACAGTCCAGTAGATTGTAAATAAGATGCCCCAAATCAGAAGTTCCTAAATATTATATACACTTATGCCATTTTGAACCATGCCTCAAGTTGGAATTATAAAGAAACTGAAATTTTATTGTCTAGTGTCATATGTGGCCATGAATATTTGAAAGCCTGTAATTGGTCACTTATGGCATCAGATGTTACCAGTATGACCTCAGTTTTCCATATTAAAACACAAAATATTTTAATTAAGAACATGTTCTATTCTTTTCCTTCACCAAACTGACACTTGCTGCTGAGAATAGTGCCCCTTCTGTATCTGATATGGACCCAAAATGGCAAAAAAAATCACAGAATTTTCCACTTCTGATTGTTGCTTTGCAACAGACTTTTGCAGAGGCTTGCTATATTCTAGCCAACAGTAATTAACATATAGATTTGCAGTAGAACTACAATGTAAAGAAAGTCATAACAATGTACAGTGCAAAAATTGTTATGCAGTGAGCTGAAACATCTTCCTGTGACAACATTATAACATTAGTGAATTGTTTGAAGACATATGTCGAGGAAGAATGTGACTTTGTTGATAAAAAAGAAAGTGTTGTTCATTACAAACATTTTATAGCAAAACAGTTGTTTCCATTTGAATTGCCCTTATATATTCAAAACTTGCCTGTGTTCATATTGCAATGTAATTTTATATTAAACTCACTATGCGTTTTTAAGGCACTGTAACATGTAAATTGTCAATAATATTTATGTCAAGGGTCACTTAGAATGACAATTAGAAACTGTGATGGAGCTCCATGTTAGCTTGAGTTCAGCAACATCTTGTGTTATAGTAGAAATTTAAATACAGATATCTGGGTTGCATGAAGATAAGTGGAAATACGTAAATAGATATGGCCCGTCTTCTTGTAAGCAAGTAAGAAATTTGTGTGTTCCATTTAGTTTCTGTCTAAAGGACAGTAACATTTTTACCAGCAAAGCCTTGTCATTGCCATTATTGGTAGCTGCCATTGCATATTGATAAAACTGATGATCATTTTTTTAANAATTACATATATATATATATATATATATATGCGTGGAAAAACTTATTTACAGTTTTAAAAATGAAATTATCATAAATTTCAGTTTCACAAGAACCTGAATTACAGCACCTTTATGTGGGAAGCCAGATGGTGAATGAAAAATACAATTGTTCTTTTACATTCATATTCATTATTTCTACATTTCAGCAAAATATTTCTTGGAAATCATGAATCCTCTGTGTATACATCAGGCAAGGTGAAATACATAACTCCTGCATTGTGCTTGATGTACTCATGTAACAGTTATTCTTAACGCATTGACATGTGCTGTGTAATCTTTAAAATAATTGAGCCTGAACATGTTGTTACTTGCAGACAGTCGCATGTTTGGCAATGTGATGAACAGTGATAATGTTCCGCCCAGATATAACAGCAATCGATGGAGTGAGTTTAAAATGTCCTTGATGTTTTGTTTTTCTGCACCTAATGTGGCATGCTTACACATCCAGAAAAATAGATCTGCCTTTACAATTGACATTCTTATTGTAGTTACCTAAACAGCATTTTTATGTTGGTTTACTGTTGTGTGAAACCGTAAGTAACCGATATTGTGTACAGCAGGAGGTACTAGCTTGGATTAAGAATGAAATTTTTTTAGAATGATTTTCAGTATGTTGTATTAGGTGGGTAATATGTTAATAACTTAGCATGTTCACCTGCTAGTAATAATTTCATTCCAAGGTCCATTATAGAAAACTGCCATTTGATTTGTAAGCTTCAGAACGATTTTCTTTTATGATCTGTTGGTATGCATGCTGAAACAATGAAAATGAAAGGTTTATATTTTGCTGCAAACTGGATTTAACAATATCAAGTTTTTATTTGATTGTTACCTGTATTAGTTACAAACTGGAGTACCTGTTGAGTACAAATCTAGCCTTTGAGTACATTAATTCTTTTTCATTTCTGTCTCCTCTGTCTCCCCCTGGGACTGGTATATCATATTTGTAAAAATTACACATTCCGTGTATAGCAGTAGCTGTAAGTGTGTCCTTTTGTTCAGTGGTCTCTTGCCCCATATAACAGTGTTTGATGATCACAGAATATGAAGTCATTCATAATATTTGTTTATATTATTCTTAGAGTAGGGTAAAATTTAGCCCTTTGGTATTTAGGTCATAAGTAGCCAAATTGAATACAATGAAAAACAAATTTCTACCGCTTTCATTAATTCAGGTATGGCAACCATGTAAACGTATGAGGCATGAGAAACACAAGAAAATAAGGTACAAAATTAATTAATCAATTAATTAATAATAAACTTAGCTGAAACGTTAGTAGGGATATTTATTAATATCATTTATCCTCATTGAAATAGTACACTGCATGGCCTGAAACATTTAATTAAAATAAAAGCAAATGGGAATACGATGAGAGTACTCGTACATCAGCCATTCATGAACTTCAAGAAAGCCTATGATTCAGTTAGGAGGTAAGTATTGTACAGTATTCTCCTAGAGTATGAGGTTCCCATGAAACTAGTTACGCTGATTGAAATGTGTAAAAGATTATTAACGCCATCCAGTGTGATTGATTAATGTTTTTTTTTTTAAACTTTCATCCTTCACATGTTTCTGTCAGAGCGACCATTGTTTGAAGAATAGGACTCTTTAGCTTCATCCAGTTGTTCAGGCCATGTTGTGGCAAGACTACTTTAAGGGATAAACAGATCATATTGTTTCTCCATCAGTTGTGCCTTTCAGTGAGTCTCAGCATTAGATAAGAAACAGGGTGCTGATCACAGCACCAGTTAATAATTTTTAATTTGCCTTATGTCTTGGAAAAGTTTAATGCACAACATAATGACATCAAGTCCTATAGTAAGGCATTGAACTGTTACTAGGAAATTGTTTAATGACTGCAAATGGCTTTAGTGTGAGCTAGCTTCAGATATTGAAATTGATGAAAATGTGTGAGATTTGAGGTCCTTATAGCACTGACTATTAACATGCTGTCTTCTGAATCTGCATAGCTTCGTACATGTTTACCGATGTTCTGGAAGAATATGCTGCCTCTATATTCAGGTATCCTGAAAATTTCTTTGATATTTTTAATTGCAGGTATGCCAACCTCAGCAGTGCTTTCAACTATGAGTAACTCATTTTCAAGTCCAGCAAGAACAGTGGGTAGTTTACAGCAGTCATCACCATTTTTGAGTGCCCAGCCTCCAAAGGAAGACCGCTATGCAGCACTGAAGGATCTGGACAGTTTGATGAAGACACAGCAGACTTCTTCAGAACCCCAGTTCAGTGACTGGTCCACAGGTATGGTATATATTCTGAAGATGACAAAAATTTAGGTTCTTGTTAGTGGCATAAATTGTGCTCCTATATCCCATATTTGTTATTTACTACATGTATTATATACCATAAAAATTGTAATGTTAGGTCCCAGAAATTTCTTGCTTGGTAGACGTGTATTGTTGGAAAAACCTTTGATGTCTAAATTAACAGAACGACTGTATTACATGGTAATCTGTACCCCAGTAATCCCCAGGATAGAAATGAGGGAAATATATTATGACTATTTTTGGAATGTTTGTTAGCAGCTAGGTATCTTTTGACAGCTGTAAATTGGTAGCCATATTTTGTGATTTCTTCTAATAATATTTATGTATATATTTCAGTTAGCCAGTCAGCTGACCTGTAGGGCAGTTGATAATAATTTAGTTTTCAGTTCCACACTTAATACTTAGTTGGTCTTTTTGTAGTCTAATGGTAATTAATTTTTTGGTAATAGAACTTGAAAGTCTGACACTGGTAACACCCAGGTCTTGGATACTACTGTGAGTCACTTTAATCCTATTTACATTCTGACTGCATGTTTGCTTATAATCCATGCTTTTGTTTATTTTCATGTCTCCTTATTAGTCTTCCAGTTAGCTGCTTTCCATGGTATTTCTTCACCAGATACACTTTACATTTCTTGTTTAGCCAATCAAAGATAAGTGTTCCATCACTTGTAACATCATTCACTTAACTGCTGTAACAGTGCTAATTGGTACAGGCTGAGAATGGTAATATACAAGCGGATTCTCACAGTAGTTTAAATAGACAGAAAAATGACTTCACTTGGCCAGTAGATATACATAGAGTTAATTAGGCTACTATACTTAACCAGTGTACACATCACCATTCTGTGTATGGTATGTTTTATGGTTTGTTTTATTCTGTTTTATGGTAACTAAAGTGTGTAGTACGAAGAGCGTTCCGTATATAATGCCTCCATTTTTTTTTAATGAAAACTACAACAGATACAGAAAGCATAATAATGCAGTTAAATAGAGCAAGATTTCAGCTACTTACAGTTATTTTTTCCACATAATCACCACCATTCATTATGCACTTTTGCCAGCGATGAACAAGAGCCTGTATGCTGTGCCCGTAAAAGTCTGCGCCAGCAGAGGCTAGCCACTTTCTTACAGCTGCAATGACAGCATCGTTGTCTGGAAAATGGTGCCCATATAGTCCATCTTTCATAGGCCCAAAGAGATGGAAGTCTGAAATTGCTAAATCGGGGCTATAAGGTGGATGTGGTAGGACAGTCCAGCCAAACTTTGCAATGTGCACGGTGGTCGCCAAACTGGTATGGGGTCTAGCATTATCATGTTACAAGTGAAAGGTTGTCTGCTTCTCTGGCCTGGCTCAGGAAATGCGGGCTTTCAGCTTAGTCAGCCAATGTTTTTAGCGTTCAGAATTGACAGTCTCACCAGGCTCCAGGATATCCAACAAAATCACACCCCACCTATCCCAAAAGACTGTGCACATCACTTTCCCTGCCGATGGCTGTGTCTTGAACTTCTTTTTTCTTGGGGAATCCAGATGTCGCCACTCCGGCTAATAGTGGTGACACCACGTCTCATCTCCAGTGACGATGCCGTCCAGAAACTTGTCAGCTTCAGCCTCAAACTGGTGCAACAGGTCCTGACAAACTTCCATTCGACTTGTTTTGTGGTCCTGTGTAAGCACCCGCAGGACCCACCTGGAACAAACTTTGCGATAATCCAGCTTCTCCAACATTGTTTCCAATGCATTACAGCCGATATTAAGCCATGTACACAGTTCCCTGGTCATTATCCGCCAATCTGTATGGATGAGCTGATCGAGGTGCTGTTCATTGTGAGGAATGACAGCTGAGCAGGGACACCCAGGAAATGGCTTGTCGCACCCTTCACTTTCGCCACTGCTGAAATGCACTACCCACCTCCTCACTGTGCTGACATCCACTGTATCGTCTCCGTACACCTTTAGCAAGTGTCGATGAATATCAATGGGTGCAATTTGTTTGGCAGCGAGAAATTCAATAACACATCTCTGTTTCGTACGCACTTCTATGTCAGACTCCATTTTGGTAGACTGCTCTGCTGTCGCTATCTGTCACACAACAACCAAACTAACAGTACATTGGCGGGAAGGTTCAACCTTTACTACAACACCACCAACATCTAGCTCAGACATTACATATTAACAAAAAGAATAGGAGGCATTATATACAGAATGCCCTTTGTACATTGTCATTGAGTTACAAATTGCTGTTTTATTGTATCTTATTTCAGTTGTTATTATAACATTTAACCAACATACTCATGATGCAGTTTGTTTTTCACTTTGGCCTTATATGTATCTATCACTAACAGCAAAGTGTGTTTGATCAGTATGAATAAAAGGGAACATAACAAAAGTAAAAGTATGGAAGGAGTGAACATACACATAAAAGTAGCACCTATTGAATGAAAGAAAACGGAAGAGGCTTTGTCATAGGATGACTTATATATTTTGGATATCTCATGTATTTTGACACTTCTAATGCAGAGATTATGGACATGCTTTAACCCTTTGACGCGGTAATTTAAATTCCGCGGCTGCGTCTCCTGCGGTAATATA
Source organism: Cryptotermes secundus (assembly GCF_002891405.2). NCBI lineage: Eukaryota > Metazoa > Arthropoda > Insecta > Blattodea > Kalotermitidae > Cryptotermes > Cryptotermes secundus. Next base: position 339,158 of record NW_019719379.1, on the reverse strand, counting down.
TTCAGCCGGCCATTTAAATTTTGCTCGAAAATGATTTATTCATCATTGTTCTTAAATTCTATGAGATAGGAACATGAAACTTTCACTAAAATGATCTTAAAAGGTGGTTTTATAACCTTACCTTATAATATGAGCGCCCTTTATATCTTCAATGGAAGCAGGTTTTTTAGNACAGGAACTTTGCTGCAAGACAGGTATATGTAACGATGACTTGGCGCAGATAAAGTCGTGTCTTATTTATACTCTGTTCTACTGACAACAGGCCAGCGAAAAATCTAACAATCTACAGCAAAACCATCAATTATTATGGGCGTTATAACATAGGTGTGCAGCTGGACGAAACATACACGTCGAACCCCCCCAGACGATTTAAATCCCTGACGAAACATACACGTCGAACCACGGCAACGGGTTAAATGGTTGTGATATTTAATTATATGGGCCTTAATTAGATTATTGTATTGGCCATTATTTTTCATTTTTCCTCAGCATCTTCAAGTGTTGGGGCATGGTCTGTTAATGGTCCAACATCATCCCAGACTGTATTTCTTAATGCACAGGCAGGAGGGTTTTCGGATACAGCTGTTAGTGGCACAGCCAACCCATTTACAGGTACATAAAAAGCTTTCATGTGTAATCCAAACATATCTGACATGAACTTGGTATGTAGAAATATTTAATTATTCTTGTGTTCTGTCATTTCTTAGGCACAAATGCTAACTCTTGGGTTTCCTCTGGGTCCAATGGTATACCTAATAGTTCAAAGTCACCATCTGGTTTTGGTGCAAATCCGTTCAGGACAAGACCAGGTCAGCCTGGTTTTGGAATGAATACTGGTAAGCACAGCACTTCTATCAGCAGTCCCCTGTTTCACGCAGTTTCTAACAACTAGCTACTTGCAGGCACCTTACACTAAGTTTTTATGAAGTAAAACCTCGTATTTGTTTACCTTGAATCGCACTATTTGATATTTATTATAGTAATGGAATGCAGAGTTTCCATCATACTGTCATTGTCTAATTTGACTTTTAATCGTGAAAATTTTTCTGCTCACACAGTAGCTAATTAACATTAACTGTCTCTCATCTTAAATGCTCTGGAATGCTTGTAGATAAAACCTTATTTGCAGCCTTAGTACTCTTGTCTTCTAGTGATACCTGATGAGAAGTTATGTACCTTCTTAATGCTTTGATAGCTCAGTCAGTGTGTGGAAGTAGTGTTAATTTCACATGTTAGCTTAGTTTCCTAAAATATGAGGGCTGTTCTGAAAGTAACCTCCAGTGAGCTATTAACAGAAAAATGCACTGTGAAAAATAAATATTATATACCAAAAATACCTACATATGTCTCAGTGTAGTCAGGGCCGGAATTGAGGTACTTGTCATAGTGGGAAGAAAGTTTTTGTGTGCCTATGTCAAAGAAGTCTGCTCCCTGTGAGCTCAGCCACATTTTGACACTTTCCATCAAATCATTATTGTTGAAGCACTGTGGTCCCAACCAGTTCTTCAGGTAGGTAAAGAGGTGGAAATCACTTGGAGTGAGATTAGGGCTGTAAGGATGGTGGTCAAACAACTTCCAGTTGAAGTGCTCCAGCAGTGCTTCGATGCAAGCAGCTGTTGGCAGTTGTGCATTGTCATGGAGGAGTGCTACACCAGATGTCAGCATTTTACTCCTTTTGCTCTGAATGGTAGTACACAGTTTTTTTAGTGTTTTGCACGCAATAAACTTCTGACATTACTGTGGTCCCTTGTTGCATGAATTCCACCATCAGAACTTCATTCCTATCCCATAAAACAGTTGCCATCAGCATTCTGGCAAGCAAACAGTCTTTGTTTGAACTTTTTTAGCTTGTTTGGTGAATGTATGCATCTACTCCTTTTACTGCTCATTGATTTCAACATTCACAAATGAAACTCAGGTTTCATCAGTGGTTACTCATATGATGTGATTGAGAATTTTGTCATCTTTGTGCCATTGCTCTAAAAAGTCAAAGCTGAAACAATTCTCTGTATTTTATGCACACCCATGAAAATTTTCAGAACCCATGTCAAGCCAAACTTCAATAATCTCACAGAGAACTGTGAAATTTGTGGAAATTCACAAGAAAGTTCTAAAATTGTGAAGTGCCATCTTTCTCAAGTTCTTTGGTGAACACTTTGAAGAAAATTATCACACATTACAGATGGCCGACCACTTCATTCTTCATCATGAACATTCTACACCACTGTCTTACAGTCCTTCACTCATTACATTTTGGCCATAAACCACACATAATTCACAACAGATTTCTGCAGCACTCGTGTTTTTAGCATGCAGAAAGCAGGTAACAGTGCGAATTTCACAGATAGTGGGATTATGAATCACAGGACATATCATAACTCACTCTGTAGAGACAAGAACAAACACTAGGTGACCAGTTATGTGATACACAGTCCAGGATCCTTTAGGACTCTTTTTTTTTTAAATTTTGCCCTACAATGCCATATGTTGGTGAGTTGTGGCATTAAGATTCTTGAAGTTTCAGCTGTGGCTCTCTGTAATTTCAAAGCGCAAGCATCGCTGCATCATGTCTTCTGACCTTGAATGTAACAGTACTATTCTGACGCTCATCAGTAAATGGCGGTCGAACAGAGAGCCAACATCAAATTTTGTTTGAAGGTAGGCAAAACAGCCAGAGAAGTGTACAAAATGATGAAAAGTGTGTACGGTAGTGATTGTTTGAGTCACTTGAACATTTTTCGATGGTATGCTGTATTTCTCCCTCGTTGGTGTCTCCACCTTATCGTGGTGAGGGGGTTTGAGTATGCCAAGGACCCTGAGAGCTATACCAGCGGTAGCGTAGCTACTGGCAGGGC
>NW_019719379.1:223966-334004 GCF_002891405.2 Cryptotermes secundus | reverse complement strand
AAGAAAACGGAAGGCTAATTGGATTGGTCATGTTTTACGCAGAAACTGCCTTCTAAAAGAAGCTATCGAAGGAAAGATAGATGGGCGGATAGAAGTGACAAGAAGACGAGGAAGAAGACGTAAGAAGATGCTGGATGACCTTGGGGACAGAAGAGGATACTGTCATTTGAAGGAGAAAGCTCTAGATCGCATTAAGTGGAGGAATTGTTTTGAAAGAGACTGTGGACCTGTCATCTTGACAGATTACTGATGATGATGATGATGATGATGATGCTGTATTTCATGATGGCAAGGAAGACATTTAAGATGCTCCATGTGCATCAAAGCCGAGAACAAGTCGCACTGAAGAACATGTGAAAAAAGTTACTGAAATCCTTGCATGAGACAGATGTGTTTCCGCAAGACTCATCGAGGAGCTTTTGGCAATATCAAAAAGTACTGTGCATCAATTTTTGACCGAGGATTTGGGCAAATGGAAGGTCTGTGCGTGGTTTGTACCGCACGTGCTGTCAGGCGATGAAAAATATGCCAGAGTGGCACACTGCAAAGACATGTTATGATTGGCCCAAAGTGATACAAAATTTACAAAATCGATTGTTACTGGTGACGAGACATGGTGTTTTCAATATGAGCCTCTAGAAAGCGGCAGAGTGCAGCGTGGTTGAGCCCAAAGAACCCAAAACCAAAGAAGGTGTGCATGCAAAAGACTCGAGTAAAGACACTGCTAACCGTTTTCTTCAATTCCAAAGGAATTTGTGTGAGAAGGTCAAACAGTGAATTCTGATTATTATCTCGAGAGTCCTCAATCGTTTGCGGGCGAGAATCTTCAAATTCAACCTGAATATCAAGAGCAAGGCTCCTGGTTGCTCTTCCACGACAATGCCCCACCCCACAAATCGAAGATCATGCGTGATTCTTTGGCCAGAAAATGGATCACAGTCCTTGATTATCCTCTATATTCGCCATATTTGGCTCCAGCAGATTTCTTGTTGTTCCCAAAAGTTAAGTTGGCCATGAAAGGAGACTGTCACGATGCCATCCAGGACATCCAAAGGGAATCCGCCGCAGTTTTAAATGTGATTCCACAAAAGGAGTACAGCGACTGTTTTTTGAAACTTTTCAATCGATTCTAGCTATGTATTGATTCAGAAAGAGATTATTTTGAATAAAAAGATTGAAATTTTGAAAATAATTCACGTCTTGTATTTTTAGTGAACACAGTCCTAACAGAACCTGGACACACTCTGTAGCTTACAAGGCAATGAGTCATATGTTATACCTTGCATGTGTGAGCTCTCCCCCACTCATTCATTAATTGCCTAAAATAAACGGAGGGTACTTTCCAAATAGCCCTCGTATATTTCTTAACATTAAAAAATATAAAATAAAACTTAGTTAAGTAATAGGATAAAATGTTGGATTTGTAATGTGAACTGGATTCAGGAAGTAGTGGACTTTTGCCCTTTGGACCTTTGAAACTATGGTGGGTTTAGTTGGCTAATAATTAAATCATTAGTTACTTGCCCTTAGTTATTTTTTGTTGACACTTTGTCATGTGTTTATTAATCATAAATATGTATATATTACTCCTTTCTTTTTATTTGTATTTGTATTTGCAGAGTCAGGATCTTTTGGATGGGGGGGTGTGGGCATCAGTGGAATGCCCAATGGGCAAGTTCTCAATGGAGGTCTTCCAACATTTCACCCACCTGCAACCACAGCAGCAACAGCTTTCCCAACTAGTCAGTCCATGAATTTCCCAGCCAAGACATGGCATACAAACCCAGCAGGGAATCCATTTGTGGTGAGTGTAAATAATGCACAGCGTACAGTTCCTTCCAAGCAAAATACAAAGGCTTTATTGAGTGGTTAAGAGAATATACCTTTCTGTGTATTCATCCAGTGTTAGTTGTCTAGCGGTACACTGCTATACAGAACCATGTAAGTTGTATTATATCACTGTGCCTCATTTAAAACTTTCACAGCAGTTGTGATGATTTAGAATCAGTCACTGGCATGATGCAGACAAGGATAAAATAAAGAAGTTGCTAGCATTGTTAGAAATAAATGCAATAGGAGGAGCTGTTTTTCCTGAAGGAAATACCAATACTATGGACCAAGTTTCTGAGAAGTTTCACCCTTTGTCAGAGTTCATCATGTTGCTAGCTGTGAGGATTTAGATGAAATTATTTGCATTTTCAAGAGGTATGTAAATAAAGCTCAGGAGGGTGATGTGTCATTTTTGACTGTGGAAGGAATGTGTGTGATAGAAGGATTACATCCTTTCAATATGTACTGTATTTAACATCAGGCGGTATCAGTGGATTCTTTCAGTTAACCTAATCCTTCCAGCTGCACTGTGGCCCTGGGGTCGACTCAGCCTCTGACAGAAATGAGTACCAGGAATCTTCCTGGGGGTAAAGGGCAGCTGGCGCATAAGGCTGACAGCCTTACCGCCATCCATGAGCTGATTGTCTAGAAAATGTGGAAACCTCAACATCTCACAACCCTATGGGCCTCCATGGCCTGTTACAGGGATACCTTTACTTTACTTTACTTTTTACTGTATTTGACATATAACTAATTGAATTCTGTGACTCAAGTTTTGATTAGATATGGAATTTTGTCTGGTTTCGGGAAGATACTAATTTTGTTGCCCTAGAATTGAATTCTCTCGCACAAACGTAGTTTTGAAACTTCTACTTACTCACCACGATCACATGAGCAGGAAGGAAATGCACGAATCATGCTTCTGATGTTAATTTCTTAGAAATTTTGAATATGATAAGAAGCTAGTGATTATGATGCATTTCGACCATGTGCAATTAAGTATATTGAATCTGTACAGGTGTGAAAAACCTCAATCCAGAGAATGTACAGGCAGTTAGTCGCTGGCTTCCCACCGTGGTAGCCTGGGTTAATCCCAGGCTAGGTCATGTGGGATCTGTGGTAGACAAAGTGGTACTGGGGTAGGATTTCTCCCAAGTACTTTGGCTCCCCTGCCAGTTGTCATTCCACCAATTGCTCCATATTCATTAATCATCCTGTCATTATGTAGTTATGTAGTTTTGTTACTGGCTGCATCATTAAATAACAAACTCATAACAGAGGATGCAACAGATGGCAAGAAACTTCACAAATCGGAGGGTTAATTGTATGCTTGTGATGCTTTCAGCTTGGTGCTAGTCCTGCTTCAACTGGGCATTCCAGTAATCCGTTTTTATGAGAGTGAAGTTTTATCTGGTGACTGCATTGAGCAATATGCTGGTGAATATTCAAGTCTGTGAGATCATATTATTTTAACATATGCCCAGAATAACATGCTTTCTTAAGTAATTTGTAATTGTATAAATACTGTATTACTTTGAATATGAGGCACATTTTACACATTTTTTTCCATCCAAAAAATTGATGTGTGTCTAAATTCCAGGAATGTACACCTTTCAAATTTTTTCATAGAACCAACATTCAAAAACTGGATGGGTCTTATATTCATGGGTGTCTTATATTCGAAGTAACGAGGTAAATATGTATATAAATATAAGTATATATGTAGACTTTCAAAACGCTTGAGAATGGAAGACATATAATGTATTTTATAAATGGATTAAATCTCATAATCAAAAAGATGAAATCTCAGCCAGGAGCTAGAACAAATTTAATGCAGTAAATACATATATATTAATTTCATGACAAAGACTTTTTTTAAAAGATTTAATGTTCTTGTATATATGCTATAGATTATCAGCTTAGTTGATAATGAAACCATTATTATTTATTTCTAACATTTCAGTTTACTTCATATGTACATGTAGAACTGAATTTGCATGTAACTTGTAAGCCAAGGTATGTTCAGCTAGTGTGAAATGATGCTAGTTGTTTTCCACTTGTAGTTAACATTGCTGATGAATGTGTTTTCCATTAAAATTTAAAGATGATGATGCTATGTGAAAACTTTTCCGATTTTTGTTTGAGATAAATTGCTTTAGATTAGTGTTGCAGGGCCAGTGCCGATTAACGTTAAAGTAACATACCCATCTTTCATGTACAACAAAACTATTGTAATTTCATTATGAATATTGTTATAAAATGAAATATGGACAGGTGTTATGCATCTTTTGGACCTTTAGTTGTCAAAGTGCTGTGTACTTGAGCCNGAATTTTTTTTTTTTTTTTTTTTTTTTTTTTGGAGGTACCTAGTTTAGCTTCACCCTAAAAGACTATTTATACATAGGTTTTCCACCATTTTTCTTGATCCTTCCAGGTGAATGCCAGCATAGTACCATGTAGTTTCCAGCCTTGTCCCTTCATATCCCATTGTATCATGTGTAATCCATCTTGTATATTCTTTGGTGCTGAATCCCTTCTGCAGCTGATATTTTATAAGGTAACTTATAACTGTCACTTTTTACATTAGTCATAAATCATCACCATCAGCTTTGTGTTTAGGCTTAGTGGCCTGTTGTGATCTTATGTCAATGTATGTATGGTAATGTTCCTTGTTTTGTTTTATGAACAGACATGTATATCAGAGTGTTTCATTGTTAATTGAAATAAATGAAAAATTCTTCTGTTTCTACAACCATCTACATGTAAAAAATGTTGTGCTTTTAATGCCCATCTTGATTACATTCTCCATATGCAAATTGGCAGGGCACACGTTAGCATAGTTGGTTGAGGCATTATGCTACAAGCTGGAAGGTCACAATGAGGTGGATATTTTTTTCAATTTACCTAACCCTTCCAGCTGCACTATGGCCCTGGTGTCAACTCAGCCTCTAACAAAAATGAGTATCAGAAATCTTCCTGGGGGGGTATACAGGGCAGCCGGCACGTAAGGCTGACAACCTTACCGCCATCTGTGAGCCAGTTGTGTAGAGAAAATGTGGGAGCCTTGATGTCAACCCTATGGGCCTTCATGGCCTGTTATAGGGATAGCTTTACCTTTTTTTTATGCATATTGGCAGAATTGGAGACAAATTGTGCCCTTTGAAAAGACCTTTGGGTGTTCTGATGTTCTGTTATACATATAACTTGTCTTCTGCTTTAATATTATTTTGTTTATCATTATTTCTAGTGGGGTGGGACTAAGTCCTTTGTACTGCGGCCACTTCTGGCCTATTGTACCAGCCCCAGATGATAGGTGAGGGTGATTGTGGAGCAGTTGGTGGAATGAAGATTGGCAGGGTAAACCGAAGTACTCGAAGAAAACCTGCCCCAGGTCCACTTTGTCCACCACAAATCCCACTTGACCAGACCCGGGATCAAACCCTTCATTTAATAAGTTTCATATGGGAAATCAAATTCATTAAGTACCCCTTTCTGCTAGTCCTTAAGCAGTAACTTCAGTGTATATTCATAGGTTACATTATCTCCATTATAAACAATGGGAGCTGTTCATATATCCATTTATGGTCTTCTGGAATTATTCTGTTAGTAGCAAAACTTTGTCTTTTAAATTAAATCCAACCTTGTATACTAATTTCAGTGGTCATGCTCTCTGAGGTGTATATGTTCTTGGGCCATTCAGACTTGGGTGGATTCAAAACCTGCTTGAGGCATGTATGTTTGTCTGCACTTTTCTTTGTTATCCTGTAGTGGTAGAGGCCTTGCAGTGTTTCTGATACTCCGTCCAAACCTCTGCAGTGGTGTGGATGCTGTAGTCCAAAGTATGTTGTAATGCCAAAGAAAGGGGAATGTGTATTCTATATGTTGTAATTAATTATTCTGTAATCATAGCAGTTCCTCTTATTGTCTTTCTGGAAATGGTTATTATTACGAATGTTGTGTGCTTCTGTAACATTATTCTGTCTCATACTGATATGGTTTAAAGATTATTTACATCTTTCTATAAATTCTGTTGTATGGTATTCATGAAGTTAATTTATTGTCTTCTCTTGTTTCACGTTGCTGTTTGACCTCTTCATATTCTCATTTACTATCTTTTCATTTATTATCTGTCTTTGTAAACTACATTAGTGCTAATGTTCAAATAAAAATCAGGCACCTGGCATTTGTGACTGAACAGGAGATGTCCTACTCCTTTAAGTGTACACCGATTTCTATCATAAGATCTTTATTCATGTCACAGGGGACCTAACATAGTGACATTATGATATTATTTTAAGAAAACAAGTGGAAAACATTTGTCTAGATGTCAGAACCATGTCATTTGTATGAATTTTGCCCTCATGGTCCCTCTCCATGCCCATTCACAGAAGAATTTGACCTTCTAGTAAAAGGAAGAGGCTATAATACTGGCTTGAATTATACTTCACTGTCAGTTCTTACATTTTGTCCTGGAATAGATAAATAGGGTACAGTTGTACACATTTTCTCGCTCCCCTTTCTCTGAACTGGAAATACCCTCTCACCAGGGTGGGGCATTTCCATTATTGTTCAGTGCTTGGTGGTTGTTGTATACAACTCACAATGAATACATTAGTCTTCCTTATCAGTTTTCATGTATTTATCACAGTGCTTTACTATGCCATTTAAATTCATTATGTCCTGATGCTATCAGAGCAGTTAATTTCAGTACCATGTCTTAATACTATCTTATTCTATGTTAAACAGAGCAAGTGACAATAACTGTATTACATTCTTCTGCTGCACTAGGTATGATGAGAGCTTAAGTAATAGTGAAATGGTAGCAGTTCAATGAAAGTAATGCATTCTTTGGAGGATTATTGTCACAAATATCAGAACTGCAGTCATTGTCATACTGAATCTATTTTTGGACCTGCTTTTGTTTCACAGATGTGTACTGACTTTCATTTTGTTAGTCTCCTTTTATGTGCTCCTAAGTTTAGACTGTGTATGGTATGTAGAGATTTTAGGTCTAAAATTAATAACTTCAAAATTGTGACAACAGGTCCCAAAATGCATTTACACACATGAACCAACATTGTTCTTGCTGACTTTTCAGTTTTATCTGTGCATCTGGGTCTAAAATTCTGTTCTGGGCACCAATACTTCAGTACTTACATAATTTGTACACATGCATCACGCAAAGTCCAGTAATGAATGCGTAATGGATAATGGGGAGGTCATGTGGGCATTTTACCTCTCTGAAACTGCCATTGAATTTTAGTGTAATGTGATATTTGGGTTCTGTGCCAAAAGTTGTTTTGCGGATTTAATTTCGATTTGTATTGGTCCAGTATACAAGGCTGGGCAAATAAGTTTTGAGACTATTTTTTTAATTTATTTTAAGAGTTGCAAATATTAGCAACCTAGAATTTTCCAAAGTAATCTCTCTGCAATTCTTTACAATGTTCCCAGTACTTCGGCCATTGTTCAAAATAGTTTTTAAAGGCCTGAACAGGAATGTATGTCAAATTCTTTTTCACATATAATTTAATGTCCTCAGCATCCAAGAAATGCTTTCCTTTTAGCATACTCTTGAGTTCTGGAAACAGCCAGAAGTCAGCTGAAGCCAAGTCAGGAGAGTATGGCATATGATCCAGAGTGGAAATGCCTTTTTCTCTTAAAAACTGCAACACTCAAAGCAAAGAATGTGGCAGTACATTGTTATGGTGAAGACTCAATGAGTTGTCTCTCCACAACTTTCTTCACTTGTGCCTTACGGCATCAGTAAGCCTTTTCAGCACCTCCATGTAGAATGTGGTGGTCCCTTCGGATAGAAATTCAAAGTGGATCATAACCCCTGATATCAAAAAAGCAGATTAACATTGTTTTGATCTTGGACTTTGACATCTGTGGCTTCTTTGGCCTGGGAAATGGTCTAGCATTTTGTCTTGGGATCATACTGATAACACCATATTTCATCACCAGTGATGACATGATTCAAAAAATCATCTTGAAGTCATTCCGCAAAGTCCATGCACAAAGTCCTTTTGTTCATTTGGCAAGTTTCACAGCAGAAGCTTCACTTCTAACTTTTCATGCCAAGGTCCTGTACTAAAATATTCCTAACAGTATCTTTGCTCATATTGAACTCATCGGCTGTCATCCTGCAAGTTAACTGTCAATCAGATTGCACAAGTTCCCTGATTTTTGCAGCACTTTCATCTGTTCACTTTGTTATGGGAACACATCACCTTTGACATTCATATTTTCTCTGCCTTCTCTGAAATGTTTGTGCCACTTAAAAACATTACTCTTGCTCATAGTAGATTCATCATCAACTGTTTGTAACATCTCTAACATTTCACTTGGCCATTTCTGCAGTTTAACACAACATTTCAGATTCACTATGTGTTCCATCATACACTCCATTGTCACGTCTGAACAAAGATAATGACACACAGTGATCTAATGAGCTACTGTTCAATGAATACTGAATGCAGCGTATCCAGACTTTCCATGTGAGCTATGTCTTGTGCATCACCTAACATTCCAAGTAACAGCTTTGCCAGATCACCCAGTGCAAAATTAAAAATGAGTTTGGAAACTTATTTGCCCAATCTTGTAACTACTACGTTACAGGAAGTACAAATCAAATATTATCATTTTCCTCAAAAATAATTCATTATACAGATAGAATTGGTTCTTGAAATAAAACACAGACCTGATGATAGTTTTCAGTTACTATATGAAACTTCTTTTGATATAGTGTGTATTATTGTAGTAAAAGGAGAAATAATTTTTGATGATTCAGTTTGATATCTGCAATGTGGTTAAATTTTCAACAGTATATTTGTGTCCACAGTAAATGAATTTCAATGTTAATGAGGTATTCACTGTTTCAAGGAATACATTTGGAAAATAGGTGTTACCAGTTTGGAGTAAACCTTTCCCTTCTGACATTAAATGAGGATTGTCTATTGACTTTGTATAAAAAAAATATTGATATTAGTTGTAGAACTATTTGGAGACATAATATCTAAGTAATGACATACTAACTTTGGAAAATATGTTTCTTTTCTTTATTGGCCAATATTAAAATGTGCTTCTTTTAGTAATGTTATTTAGTGAAATAGTGAATGAACTTATTCGAGTCACTTGAAACTTACAAAATAACAGGAAGTGTGTTGGTAATTTTGTGTGTTATGTACTGAAGTAGAGAATTTGAATGAACAGGAAACTGAAGAACATAAAGTACTTTGATTAGTTTTTTAAGCTTTTGTTAAGAATTAATTTTCAGGTAAATCAAATTGCAGGGATTCACATTTGGTATACCTGAAGGGAGAAAATTAATTAATTACAAGAGATTCCATTTCAGCTGGTGTGCATATATGACAGAAAGTTTTAACACATACAGTATCATTTTATTTATACATGAGTCTTCAGACTTTCATCATACTTGAAAATGCTGTGAAGTGCAAAGATACAGTGGGTTCAGAAAAGGCCAATAAAAGAATAAATGATCAACATGTGAGCATAATGTTATAGCCTTACATGGAAGTATTACACTAGATTTGACATATGCAATGATAATGGATTTCAGCGGGTTTAGTGAAATTCAGGTACTTTACCTTTATGTATTTATTTTAAGCAAAAAATATGTGATTCATAGATACTGGGGATTGTTTTACATTTTATATTCTAAGCAGATCAAAGTACTAAAAAGTAGAACTGTTTTCAAGCATCTTAATTCATTTATTCTCTGTGTATTAAAAATAACTTGTTCCAGGAGCCAGAGTCTAACATGAGATTCACTGTATGTCTTTGTTACATAGTACTGTGATATTTAAATATTTCTGGGAACTCGTGCGTACAAATGCTGGGGGTGGTTATTAGTGCACAGGGTAATTTTATGTTAGGTTATGTCTGTAAGTGCTGAGCTGTGACTAGTTAACTGCTGGCACATTATGTCAGTGGGTTTGTTTCATTCTTGTGAATGGCAGCTGACAAAATTTCTATTGAACAAATTGGATAGGAGCAGTAGACAGTAACTAGTAACAATCCAAAACTTTGCAACATATGATAATGAAGTCACATGCATAAGTGATAAGCAGTATATATTTAATTTTCAGATCTAATATTTTATGTTGTGGTAGGCAGTTTTGTAAAGAAGCATCTGACCACTCACCTTCAACTAGTGCCAAGGTCAAGAAAATGTGGATCTATACATCCACTCCCCCATATGCCTTCATGGCATAGTGTTCAGTTAGTTAAGCACAGGAACAACTTTACCTTTTTTACTCTTGATTATTCAAGTTAATAGTTATGAGAGAAACATGAATTCTTCAGAATTACCTTATTTTCAATTCACACACATGCTGCATTGTTAACTGCTCATATTAGTGCCATCATAATTTTACCAATTAGAAATGCTGTACCAGGACAGCAGAAGAGTCATGGCATTTACCTCCTCATCTGAATATCCAGCAGTATGTGACCAATTCATAAAATCCAAAAACATAATTAAAATTAAACAAATAAGCATGCAGGAATAATTTACATGCCAAATGAATTATGTACAGGGCCCCAGATACTTTTACATCAAACCTAGACGTTATTATCAGTTTCAGATATTATTTCAATATTGGAAATATCTGCAGAGAGTATTTGCATGCATTGTGAGATGCAGGGTATTTACAGTGAAGAAGATCCTCTATGTTGTGTTACTGTGTGCAATAGTACAGACCACTGTGGCACTCTTTGGTCATTTATTCTAGCCCTTTAAAAATGCTTGTGGAAATAAACACCAATGAATGTGCTGCAGATATGCTTGTGGCCTTGAAAGAATGGAAGAAAAATATACTATACTGTGATAGCTTATTCCTACTTCTTTGGTCCATCCATTTAAATGGTCATAATGTATGTTTGAATAAAGGTGAATGTATCAGCTATTCAGAAAATATGAAGCCACACACAAGTTACATCTAATGTAACATGCTCTTTCTGAAATTAAGTGTTTGAATAAAGGTGAATGTATCAGCTATACAGAAAATACAAAGCCACACACAAGTTACATCTAATGTAACATGCTCTTTCAGAAATTAAGTGTTTTGTGTAATAATTATTTGTAATGAGGGTAAATTTTGTATATTAAATAACAATACTGCATATGGAAAGCAGCCAGGAACAAAAGACTGACAATGTATGTGCATAACGATTGTATTTAGACAGTTCTGTGAGAAGAATATGTATGGCTTAGAACTATGTTATACTTCTTTGCTAATAGGGACTAAATAGGGGTACACTGTTAGCAGTTTATTAATCACAAGGCATTGTATTTGTAGGAAAGACAGTTCATTATATAATAAAGGTCAGTGAAATAATGGCAAAAGTTAATGGGGGCTCTGGTAGGTATATATTTTAATTCCATTGTCCCAAATGGACTATATCAGGTATAAAAGCATAACTTTAATTTTAGTTATGATTAACATATTTGCCAGTTTGTATACTGTACCACAGGAGGTCAGACACAGTCACAATCTTGGTATCATCTGCTCCAGCTACAAGTCATAATGTTAATTATGTGATGTGGTCTGAAAATTTGGCAAATTCCATCCTTTTATGTATTGTAATTCTGATGGATTTTGATGTTGTAAGATATAAAAATATTTTCTCCTCCATGCCTTTGTTCAGAACATAGGCTTCTACAACAATTACAGCTCAGAGGAAAAAGACTCTGTAGTAGTAACCTCCTTCACTGCACCTCGATTATAAATCATTACCTTATCCAACAGTGACTGCTTGAAATTGGAACAGCTATTAGAGTGAACAGTTTTGCAAACTTCTGTTTTATGTGTTGAACTAGAATCCTCAAGGATATATTTTAATGTTAAAGCTGTTGAACTCAGGACCTGTAAAACATCTTAAAAATTTTTTAATGGAAGGAAAATAACTACTTATGTGGTACTGCATATATTTAATACATCAAGAGTGTTTGTTAAATATTTTAAATGTCATTAACTCTATACATTCATTCCTTGTTGCTATATGTTTCGGCCACACATGGGCCATCATCAGGCAACACTTATTATTGGGGAGACCACTACACTGTACACTTTTCTGTGCCCTTAGGCACATTGTTGTTTTTGTTGTTAATTTCCTTTGTATGATATTTCCATCTTATCTTTTTGGTGGCTATTTCAGTCTTTTTTTATGTCATTTACTTCTGTTGTGTGTAGGCACAATAGATCACTGTGGTCGCAGTGCAAGGGCCAAGAAGGCCCATCCCTTATACATTAATTTGTTGTGTATACTTCAGTGCTGTCTACCCTTGTAAGAGAATAATAAGTGTTGCCTGATGATGGTCCGTGTGTGGCTGAAATATGCAGCAACAAGGAATGAATGTATATAAAGTTATATTTTAATATCTTTTATAAAAGGTTGACTTTGTTGCATTATAGACGGAATACTTACGATCTAAAAGAAATAATTATGTGGTAGTATTAGCATTTCTTTGATATGTGGACATTACAGTTGTAAGTAATTGTTATAATATTCCTCATTTGGAAGTAATGGAGCCAACAGAGAGAGGACACAGTGACCACACACTTACATACATGTTGTTAAATATTTGTGTGGGCCCTTGTGCTAAGTTCTGTAATTTTTTTTATCAATTATTACTTTTAAAATACTGACATTCATATTTCATTTTTAGAAGCACCTCATGACTTCAACTCAGTAATGAATATATATTTTGGCTGTAATACTTTTTATGCAGTCTTTGCATAGATAAGGAGAAGAAGAAGACGTATGGAGGAACAGATGAATGAATGAATGAATGAATGAACAAACTTTATTTTGACTACTAGATATAAACTAGATGTTTGGTTGTAAATTAATTATGTTGGAAACTATATTTCCTTCATAAGATGGTTACTATTGAAACTTCCAGAACAGGAATATAATTTTCCCATAGAAACTAATTTTAGTATGTAAGACATTAAGTTTCTATTTATATATAGTAATAAGGTGTGAGCCTTCCTTATCTCTGTTATGATGCAATGTAGATAAAAGCAGAAATGACAGTAAATAAAATGTAATTACAAGAAACAGAGTCTTATAAAACTTATACTATGGAATAAGGATAATAAATTATTTGCTCTACAGGATACTTAGAGATTCTGCACACGAAAGCTTGTTCTTTAGCTTTCATAATAATGATCAGCAGCAGAGAATACAAAGTTGTAGGGTTGTTGGAGGAAGTGATAAGTATATGAGGGGGTACCCAAAAGAAACCGAACTTATTTTTTTTAACTTATTTATTCAAATTTTAAGCACAAACCTTCAATCCCCTTCAAAATACTCTCCACTTACACTAATACACTTGTCTAGTCTTTTATTCCATTTTTCAAAACACTGTCTAAATACATCTTTTGAGATGCTTGACAGCGCCTCTTGTCATTTTTTCCTTTCATGTCTCTTTTCATTCGAGGAAAAAAAAAAAAAGTCGCACGGGGCAAGGTCGGGTGAGTATGGAGGGTGAGGAACAGGGGTCATACCATTTTTGGTCAAGAATTGTCGTACAGACAGGGCTGTGTGAGCAGGGGCATTGTCATGATGGAAAAACCAGTCACCCGACTGCCACAAATCTGGCCGCTGAGCTCCAAGTCACTCCCGACAGCTCCACAATTTCTCCAATGGTCCGTCGTCGATCTTCCTTGATGATTTCACGAATTTTTTCAACATTTTCATGTGTTTGGGCCGTGGAAGGACGACCAGAATGAGGTTTATCATCAATTGACATTTCACCATTTTTGAAACGGGAAAACCACTCAAACACTTGAGTTTTCCCCATAGCATCGTCCTTGTATGCCGTTTTTAACATTTCAAGAGTTTCTGTTCCACTTTTCCCAAGCAAAAAGCAGAATTTCACTGCCGCACGCTGTTCACGAAAATCAGCCATTGCAAAAACGACAATCACACAAAAGAGTTATCACTATAAACTCTGCCGAAACTAGTCCTTACCTTCTGAAGCAACGGTAGTCGGCTTATCGACTCAAGAATGTTAGCTCTATGCGCTCATGGCGGCAAAACGCGGTACTACAAAAGCTCTGCCCACAAAAGATTAGTTCAGTTTCTTTTGGGTACCCCATCGTATTTCAAGTAGACTTAATATGGAAAAAAACTCAGGCGGGATGATTCGTCTCAGCTAAGGTTTGAACATGATAGCTCCTAAATATGAAATGAAACATTTAGTTGCATTATCTTCAATATGTATAGATGTCAGTATGATCAAAACACATGCTTTGATTGACACTGGAATTGTTTGAAGCATTGATCTGTAGGTACACAGTTTCCCACATATGAGGATGCTATTCCTGATTATCCTGTGTTTATTCCACATAGTGCAACCCATGCAGTTGACACAGCATCATTAAGTAAACCAACAAACAGCATCCCCATATGAAGATTTCTTCAATTCTGTACTTATAAACCATATGAATGTAAATGAAATTACTGTTACAAGAAATTGAAACATATTTCAAATGTTGAACAGTATCGTACTGCAAACATTGTGATATCCTGGTTTCCAGTCTGTTAGGTACTCTGTTCAAATTCGAAACAGACCTTGCATTGTGAAGCTTGTAATTTTCTGCATTCTTCCACTTAAATATCATCTTGAATCTTAAATTGTAAGTAGTACCAGATTATACTGTTTTTATGCTCTCACGTGACATTTACAATTTCTTCTCCTCAATCAGAGTTATCTGTTTCCATGATTTACTTAATGATGCTTTGTCAGTTATACAGGCTACATAACATTGGTTAAAGTTACTAAGCTTTAAATGTTTAGTATTTCACATGGAAAAGACAGTGGTATACTGTAGTTTGATATTGAGTCTGAAGACACCCTCTTTATATACATGTAGCATTTACATATTATAAAATACCATGACATAATCTTCGCAGTTTCTGTGCCAGGGTATCAAAAACAAGCTGATACTTCTGAGCATAAAAAGTTTAAAGAGCATGTTGCAGTTGTTAGCAGGTTAGTATGTATAAATCACAGCCTCTAGTTTAGTAGCATACTATGAACATTTACATGACTTGCAGCAAATTATAATGTTGACATTTGTCTTAATTTAATATTCTGTCAAAGAACTTTTAATTGTGTTAATTTTTATTATTTAATTAAACTTTGCTTGCTCAGAGAAAACATCAGATAACTGGTCACTATGTTTCACCGAAATAGTAATATATAATGTCATATTTTATGGTTGTTATGAAGTACATCGGGTCCTGTTCCTGAAAGCCTATTGTCTCTAGAACTCTTCAGTTGAAATGGATTAACTTCAAGCCTTAATCGGTAACTTCTCATTAAACACTTATGTGTAATGTCAGAAAATTTCATTATGATTTCCAACTCCATGGCAGCAAAACTGGAGGACATTTAAGCCCCCCTCCCTCTGCCCCAAACATCTCTAGTATTTGAAGAATATTTCATGTTGGGTTGACAAGTATATTCCCATATGGAACAGAAAACACACAAGTAGTGGGTTAATATCAAACCATGAAGACTAAACACCTTACTCACTTTAATGCATAATGTCTGTCATAGTTTCACAGTAACCTTATGTCCAGGTATTACCTTTTTGTTTGTCTGTCTGTTCATAGTAATAGTTTTGCATTAGATAAACTGATGATGTTGAAAATTGATTTCAGAGATTCTGTAGTAAAGTATTTTGACCTCAGTTGAGGATGTAACCTGTCATGTCATATAAAGATGAGCCGATTGTCTAGAAAATGTGGGAACCTCAACATCTCACAATCCTATGGGCCTCCACGGCCTGTTACAGGAATAACTTTACTTTATATGTCATATCCCAGAATAAACGTTTACATACATTATGGTAAATACTGAATATGTTGGATTGTTCCAGGCAACATAAAATTAACTTTGCTATTGTAATTTATTTTGGGAAGTCTCAGATCAATATTCAGTATGCTGCTTTTCACACAGTATATTGATCATTTGCTGTTAAGTGGAACTAGTTCATAGACCTTTATAGATACAGATATCTGTTAAACCTTTGTTAACCATTTGCCCATTCCACTGAACTCACCTGGGTTTCCATTACAAGCATCTTTTACTATATTAAGTTCAGTTTGTTGTAATGATTTGACATTTCACTGTAAGAATTTCATCAGAAGCCAAAATATAACCCAAAATTTTACTTCTTATATATCTGTTGGATGGTTTAAGTTATATATAAATAGCCATAGAAGTTACTTGTATAGTTCACATTTATTGTTTGGTATATTTCCAGTAGGTGTCATTGAATACCTGTAATTATATGTTTCATTCATTTACTGAAACTGCTATTGTTCCATACTGAATACTATGTTGTTATAAGTATAGACATATTTGTATAGAATAAAATTATGAGTCAAATCAAACTACTTCTTCAACTGCTGTTGGTTTCTGTATTACATATCCATTGGAATAGATATTTAAGACAGCAGTCCCATTAATCAACTACACTTATTAATGCTTGTAATATTTCATGTTCCTTTATGCTTTTTTATAAACAGTTGCAATTAGAAGTTATGTGGAACACTATCAGAGTTGGAATACTGGTGTATTCTGCACTTTCTGTACCCCTTATCATTATTATTACACTGATATGGAGAATAACACTGCTATACAAAATATTCATGATGTTTTTAACTGCATTGTACAGTGTTTGGAATGCCGCAGATTGAGCTGTTTGTATAAATCATTCAGAGTACTGTATATTGTTTTGTATCATTTATTTTAAAAATACAGATTTTACTTATTATATATTTTTATCATATATTTAACTGCAGTAACCAAAAAAATAAAATAATTTTTAATGTATCTTTTTAAACAAACCATAATCAAATTGTCACTTTTGTGTTTGTATGCTGTGTACTTCCAAAGCATTCATCGATTACAGCAAGGGTCTCCAAACTACGGCCTGCGGGCCACATCCGGCCTGCAAAAGAATTGTGCAGAAATGCGCCAATTGAACTAATTTTCCATTGAATACCGGTAAATGTGATTCCGAGTTATTGACCTAACATATTATACTGCAGTTCGATGGCTTAGCTGTGGAAAGGTTCTTTTGCGCTTCTTTCAGCTCAGGAATGAAATTGATATATTTCTTACCGAGAAAAACCATCACGAACCACTTTTATCAGATACCGAGTGGCTTTGGAAATTAGCATTTTTTGCTGATCTGCTGAACCATATGAACCATTTGAATTTAAAGTTGCAGGATGAAAATAACTTGGTCTGTGATTTATTTGTGCTTATCAAGGCATTCAAAGCAAAGTTGATACTACTGGAAAGCCAAGTGAAAAATTGTAACTTTGTTCATATGCTATACTGTGCAGAGTTGCATAAAAAGGGTGAAGCAGAATTTCCTTCCTCGTGTGCAAATTTAGTCATTTCAGATTTGAAAGAACAATTTCAGAAGCGATTTGTTGATTTGGATTCCAGTGCTCAGGAAATTAGATTGTTTCAAAATCCATTTGACTGTGATGCTGCAGATGTCCCAAGTCAAATTCAAATGGAAATTATTGAATTTCAGGAAAATTATGATATTAAAGACAAATACAATGAAGGAAATTTGATCAAATTTTGTAAATTTCTGAACTCTGAGCAATTTCCAAATTTAAAGAAATTTGCTTGTAAATTTATCTCCATTTTTGGGATGACATATCTGTGTGAACAAACTTTTTCCCAGGTGAAGTACATCAAGTTGAAATACAGGGCAAATTTATCCGATGAACATTTAAAGTTGCTACTTGTGATTAGCGTTTCAAAATTTGAACCTCAATTTAATCAGATTTTAAGAATGCAAAAAGAGTTCTATCATTCACATTAATTGTTTTATTATAATTTGTGATGAAAATATGAGCATTTGCTGCTACTGTCTGTTGTCATTAACCTTTAAGTGCCGAAGTGCCTCGTTTGTGCCAGTGGTGAGTAACGTCATCGTGGCCAAAGTACCCCGTTTTGGCCAGTCGGGCATTTAAACTCCGCTAGGGGAAGCGCGCGCACACGCCGCTAGTAGAAGCGAATGCACAGTCCTAAATATTTATTTTTAAATGTAGTAATTACCAGACAGACTTGAGTAAAGCCCTAATAGAAAAATTAAAATGATATCTAAGTGAAAAACAACAAAAAGAGCATACGTATGAGTTATGCCCAAACTCATCCACGAGCCAGTACTTTAATTGCAGATTCTGCAGATTAATCTGTTAAAAATATATAGTAAAATTCGATGTACATACCTTTCTTGTTGTTATCTGCTTGATGTATATATAGGCTGAAATAAAACTACAGTATTCGATTTCACTAAGTACGCACAGAAAACAGACCGCACTCTCAATCTCAGCCGCGATGCAGCTGTCTGTTCAGGATCCTAGAAAGGGCAATAAGCTTTTGCAGCTATAACGGAATGTCTTAGCACTGAAGAAGGGACCTCTCTAGCTTTCTCTTGAATAGCCATTCTTTCATTCTTCTGACTTTCAGTCAAAAGATTCTAAAATCCGAAGAGTGTAAGCAGTGCTAGCAGAAGACCAAATGATTTTATTGCTTCCATCTGTTTTATGACATCAGGGACTACTAAAATTTGTCAAGTGTTACAAACAGAAATGAATTTGTAATGCAGAACAACTCTGTGAAGAACTGAGAAATCATTTTTGCAGTACTCATCAAAATTAAAAGACAAAAAATTGAAAATGGAGTATAATTCCATCCATTTATCATAAAAATTGAGTTAGATACAGCATTTTTAAACACAATGCTTAAAATTGTTTAGGCGCACCAACAGAAATGGACATTTAAACGCACAGTAGCAACGGGCATTTAAATAAACTCCGGCCAACTCAAGCTTACCACTATTTCAGAAGTCCAGCGTTTAAAGGTTAATATACAATAATTTATTCTCACATACTTCGTATTTAGTTTATGAAATTCTGTGCTTTCAATAAAACTCACATACCTAGAGTTATTGATTTATCATTTTATCCGGCCCGTTGAAAGTGCTGAATTACCTAATGTGGCCCGCAGTTTGAAAAGTTTGGAGACCCCTGGATTACAGCACAGGGCTCACCCTTACATCTCAGTCCTCTATGTGTGTGGGTTACTTATTCTCACAGAAATTAAAGAACACATGTGTACCATTGCCAGAATAGGTAGGATATATGCATAAACTAGATGAGCACAGTGAGACATAAAAATGTAATGTCTTTATAGTCAGTTATATGCTACTGTGCTATATAGACACTTTTAATGCTTACAGAAATATTTTAGCGTAGCTTCAAACTGTAATATGACATGTCATGTAAACATTCCTTCCTCCCACTTTATTCTTAAATTATGACCCCCACAGAAGATCAACCCCAGAGAAAAACAGTCTGGGCAGTGCTGTAAGATTATGCTGCAACCTTGATTCATGTAATTCTCTTATTGCTACAGTACTACTTAATATGTCTGGCTATATTACAGTTGTACATAATTGGTTATTTATAATGTCAGGAAATTTTCATACCCTGGAACGAAATGGTCAAGTGGGCAATACTCCTCTGTCATTCAGGAAGTGTCAGGCACAAATCGTGCTGAGGCCTGATATCCTGATTGAGGTTTTCCCAAATCGCTCCAGGCTATTGTGACACTAGTACCACAAATAAATCCACAGTTACCTTTCACATTCTTTCCAGTTAATTGTTCATTTGGCGGTATATAGCTGTGCTACTGACAGAATCCTTAAACCACACATAAATGAAAGATGCATTGTACTCATTTTGTATATTATTTACAACAAATTTGTATTTTCTGAGCTTGATGTGATACAACAAATTACTTCATTTATTTGTGGTGCACTTTTACTTTAGTTGCACTGCTGAATCAGAATTAATTTCCTGACGCTAGTCTCTGTATTGAAAGTGTCGTTAATTAACGCACCAAAGAAATATTGTCAGAATTATTTTGCTGCATTTACAGTGAAATACCAATTTAGCTTTCCTGCATATGATGTGGAATATTTTTCCCGGTCCCAACTAAAGCTTCATATAAACAGTGTACTGATGCAGTATTTACAATTTTCTCGTATTTAGTGCATTTCAGCTTTAGTAAACAGTATCACACATTTCATGTAAGGAGTCATGACATCAGCTCAGTGTGACTGTGGTCAAGACAACAGTCAGTATTCACGTTTTCCTTGTGGTAGAAATAATTCCAAGATGACTATTTTTATTCCAGTAATTACATTGGTAATTTTTTAAATTAATTTGGTATATTTAGTAATTATATTTATGTAGAAATTGTAAAATTATGTACAGCATTTCTCACTAGAAGTTGAACGGTTCCATGAACCATGATTTAATGAGTGTTGATGTAAGGAATTACAAGCTATGCACCTACTGAAGGTCCTTTTTGGCAGGCGGTAGCATAATTCTACATGTGAAATTTCTGCTGAGGCAAAACACAGGTTTGTAATTGGTATAGGATAAGGGTAAAGAAGCACTAAACAGACATCTGTAGTCTTCTCCCAGGAGTTTCCTTAACTAACCACATGCAAAGCATTGCAATTATTAAATGATATATTTTACTGCAGTCACTGTCAGCAGACAAGTGTTATCGGGTTTTATCTATGTTCCTATGGGTGACATAAGCCACACAATGAACTTTATGATTGGTTTTGTACGATTTGTCTGTGATCAGATCAGTTAGTTGCTTCTCAGTGTACCCTCCGCCCAAGGCTAATTTTGCATACGAAATTGGCACAGAATAGAGAGCTGCTTAATTTTGGTTCCTTGCTTCGCGTACCTAGAGGCGATATATTCCTCCGAAACGTCGTTTGGTAGTAACCGTACTATAGATAGAAGACAGGAATTCATAGCCGCCGCAGTGAGAACCTCAACAAAGCCAATATAAATTCAGCCTTGAAGAGGGAGGCAACATGTTTCTACGAAACGTTTATAACCATCTACAGGACTGCACGGTGTCACAATGCCTATACTCGGATGACATAAATTATTAACGAAAGTTCAATTCAAAGCTCTGCCCATGCACAACTGCAGAAATATCGAAACTGATATATCGATATAATCGGACAATATCTACAATATCGATTCTTACCAGTACGCAAATGTCGCCTTTGTTGACGGTACGGAATTGATCAGAACTGAATTTGTCTGCTCACAGTGACTTTTAAGACGGGTCATAGTTAGTGTTTTAAGGTGGTGGCTGTCGAATAGACGATACTGTGAACGATGACAATGGGAGATGAGACACCAGTAACATCACTTGTTCTTCCAGTTTTAATACGACCCATTTTATCACAGGTAATGATGAAAGTAGGTGATGTGTGTTAGTGTATGTACAAGACTGGATGTGAACTAGTACATATTTATTTTACATCTTTCACATGTGTTTTGGGGAGAAATGCCCATACTTGGTTATAGTTGCCACAAATGTAGGATACATTGGAATTTTATTTCGTTTTATTTCGTACACAATCGCATTGAAATGTTGGTACAGCAGTATAATTTCTTAGAAGTTGTTGGCAAATCACACATTTGGGATTACTTATTTAATTTTTGTATCTGGTGTATTTTTCGAGATTACGCTTCTGAATAGTGACAATATAGCTAGTAATACATACCTACTCAAACTACTTGCAGAAACCAAATTTTATGGGGAAGTATCTTTAGTAGCTTAGAAGATAGTTTCCTTGTTCTTTACAGTCTTTCCTTTTCTGTATCAGTAAGATCTACTGCCACCGGGTGAACACCCAATTGCAATAAAATACTAATTGGCTGTTTACTTGCCGCTTTATTTGATGTTTTAAAGATAATGTAGTATTTGAACACATTACAGTATACATGCAGTTTTTAAGAGTGCTTTTAAGTTGGCTGCCATGTTATTTGTAACATAAAGGTTTGGTGTGTTTGTGAGCTGTGAGTGGAGCTGAAACAAGCTAAGAATTGCATTACCAAATGGCAGCAGCTATGTGAATAGGTAAAGTGTGTATAAACAAGTAGAAAGTTCAGATTATGGCAGAAATAATATGATGATAAATACACAAGTAAGTCCACAAGTGTACTGAAGTTCCAGTAGTACTCTTATAGCAGTACTGATAATCTGAGATAAATTGAAATTTGCATTAACAGAAGAAATGAGTTCTCAAAACACATGCAAAATTTATATTCTTGCTGGAGTCTTAATGGGTTAAAACCCCTATACACTAACCTTCATGCAACTGTGCATGCATGTATGTATGTATGTGCACCCCCCCCCCACACACCAGTATTTGTTAAAAAAAATAAAGTTTTCCTTGTGCTTAACTAATTAAGCACTACGCCATGAAGGCATATGGGGAAGTGGATGTATAGATCCACACTTTCTTGACCTCAGCACTAGTTGGAGGTGAGTGGTCAGCTTCATGCCTAGGCCGCTTTATCCTTGGAGAAAGAGCCCCCAGTACCCATTAGATAGGAGGCTGGGTGGGCCCCAGAACCGGTCTGGACAATGTGGAGAAGAGAAAATGCTAGACCCAACTGGGACTCGAACACTGAACTCTTGGTCATGCAGCTTGTAGCAAATTGCTATACTGTCTGCACTATTCTGGCTCTCACCAGTCGTTAGTACTGATGTGAAAAATGTGCAGTGAGTCCATAAAAGTCTGCAGCTACTAGTAGCAAATGGTCACACTTGTAAACAGTGCCATGAATAAGAGAAATCAGTCTCCCACATCCAGCATGATGCTGAGGTGGTAGCTGAATTAAGATTTTATCATCTGGGATCTGTTTCATGAAGCAAGGGACAATCAGAAAGCCATATGAAGCAAAGTACTGCACTTAATACTGTGTGTAACTGTGAACTATAAAATGTAAATCAGTGATAGTGCTGTAGTAAATGTTATTAAGAGAGATTGTAACTAAAGTGCCAATAAATCCAATCATCCGAACTGGTACTTGTCATTTCGTCATGCATACCACCCTACACATGACAAAATATTAATAAGGAAATATGTACTTGCTTCCAGTTAATTTTATATATTCATCATGAATATAAGGAAATGTTGATGTTGACATGTTAATTTCTAGCATCTAGTTGTAAAATTATGATGATGAAACTGTCATGTTGCAGTTGGAAAGACGTGATGTTGCTGCTTCACAAACCCTTCGGGCTGCCCTTTCAAAAGTTGAAGCTGCACATCCTGGATTCACATATGACTTGGTGGTTGGTATCATGAGACGTGGAGACCTCAGTATCAATATGAATGAGAGTGTCCTGAGGCTACAGGGCACTACCTCTGAATCAGATGGTGAGTTGTACGTAGCTTATTTTTATTCTCTCTTTATTTCACTGTTTCCGTTTATTTCATTGCTGGATATCAGATTGGAAGATCTTGCTTTTATGTAAGAATTTTCTTGAGAGTCTGAACATTATGAGTAATACAGATTTGCCTTTTGAGACTCCATTGTGGAGTAGCTGCCATTTCACATAATGCAGAGTTCTGTGATGGGCAATACATGGAAAAGAACTCGATGTTGTCAATTTCTTTTTGTGTTGATTTTTTTGGTGACATACAAAGCCAGCTTAGGATTGATGAGTGATCATAGATTTATGTGGTTTGAATTCCAGCAGCTTTGGTCACAATCGTACTGGTACATTTTTGATGCAGTATTTCCAGTTTGCTTGTTTTATGTCATGTGGATTTCAGATCTCAGTAATGAATCCGCTTTTCATATCTTACTTTTCTAAGCAGAAGATATCTGTATCATCTGTAAAAGGTTCCAATTATTCTTATACGTTATAACTTTCAGACTGGTTTGATTCCTAATACAGCACTTTAGTCAAGCATGGTTCTTCGTAAAAGAGCCAGGTTAGCACAGTCAGTATAGCGACTGCCTATTGGCTGAACAACCAAGGGGTCGGAGTTCGAGTCCTGGTGGGGGCAAGGATTTTCACTTATCCGTGTTGTCCAGACCAACTCTGGGGTCCGCTCATCCTCCTATCCGATGAGTACCGAGGGCTCTTTCCCCAGGGGTAAAGTGACCAGGGTGTGAAGCTGACCACTCACCTCCAGCTGGTGCTGAGGTCAAGAAAACTTGGATCTATACATCCACTCCTCCATATGCCTTCATGACATAGTGCTCGATTAGTTAAGCACAGGAACAATTTATGGTTCTTCATAAATAATCTAACTGTAACCTTAAAAATCCCGATTTCATGACCTGAAATTGGTACTTTTATGTTGTCATTCTTTATCTTGGTCTTAATTTTGCCACAGAGTTTTTGGCCAGAAGCTTCAACATGTTTCCCAAATGATGGGTCTTCTCTTCTCCTCCTCCTCCTCCTTCTCCTCTTCCTTCTCCTCTTCCTCCTCCTCTTCTTCCTCCTCTTCCTCTTCTTCGCACTACAGCCCCAGTGGGCCTAGGCCTACCTCCATGAACTTCTCCATTCACTTCAGTTTTCCTAGATTTTAGACATTCAGTAGGACTCCTTGGGTGGGTGATCAGCTCGTCGCAAGGCCTCTGCCTGTACACAAACAGAAAAACGCACACACACAAACTAAACATCCATGCCCTGAGTGGGATTCGAACCCATGATCCCGGTTTCCAAGCGAGCAAAGACAGTACATGCAGTAGGCCGCTCGGCTGCCGTGACCGGCTGAATGGCACTTCAGGATTTGAATTATTAGTAAGGAGGTGAAAGCTCCATAAGGAATTGAAGCTAATGTCATGAATTTGGTAGTTAGGGTTCATGAAGAATTTAATGTCAGATTAGTGAGGTTTTCTAAATGCTTGACACTGACACACAGATCTGTGAAGAATATGTTATGACTGAACACATTTGAACCCCAGAGATGACACCCCCATGGGACAAGTCACTACCTGTTAATGCACATTTGTTCTATTTTCATACTGAGGTACATAACTTACTGCACAACTCTTGTAGTTGCATAGAAGTCTTACAGTACAAGGAGAAATGCTGGCTTAACTTACTCAATTTTGGCTGCCATCTCCTTCTAACGTCATCCCTTCAGTTTCATTTTTGATGTGAGAAACAGAACAAAATCACAGGGGGCTAAATCAGGTGAGCAGAGAGGATGGGGAATGATAACCACATTGTTGTTAGTCACAAACTCTGTGTTTTTCAGGGATGTGTGGGTGGGTATGTTGTCGTGATGATGGAGCATTGTGGCGCATGTTCAAATTATCTGTTAAGTTTTTCCTGGCAAACTCCATAACTGATCTAACGGTGTCTGCAAGCTCATGGATTGTTTGGCGACAGTTTCCGTTGATGAGTTCTCAAATTTTTTCAACATTTTCTGTTGTTCTGCTGGTGCTTGGTCACCCCGAATGTATGTCATCTTCAACTGACACTCGAATGGCCTTGAAGTGTGAATGCCATTCAGAAACCTCTGTCCGGCTTAAAGAATGTTGTCCAGAAGCCTCATGAAGCATTTTAGGGGTTTTGGTAGCGAATTTGCCGAGCTTCATGCAAAACTTGATGAAGACATGTTGTTCATCTTTTCCATCCATTGCAGACAAAACAAAACACAAAGTCAAAAAAGCACTTGACTGAAAACAGTGCTTGTTCGCAGTACAGTGTCATGTGGCAGACTGATGCAATAGGCTCGCAGAAGTGTGACCTTGGCCTCCCCTCTCATCTTCTTCATTGAGGCAGTTAACAACAATAACAGTCCAGGAACTTTCTGATACCACTTTGTTGATACAACCTAAAAATCACTCAGTGATATGTGTTTTAAATAGTCTTATATACATAAATGAATTTTGGTGAAATAGCATATGTAATTTAATGCTTCATTATCTTTTGTGGCATGGGTTGCAGAAGGCCCTTATTCTAAATCATTGTCTGTTACTGAATGTTTTATTGTATGAGAAATGAGCACGTGTATGATTATTGACCCTCTGGCTGTTTCTTTTGTCTTTTCAGTGGTGGAGTATCGGTTGAGTAGGTCAGAAGATGCATTTCAAGAGTTAAACAGAAAGTCATCTGCACTGAAGAGGATTTTGAGCAGGATTCCAGATGAAATAATCGATCGAAAAACATTCCTAGAAACAATAAAGTATGTCTTATTTTCAGTAATTATGACATATTTTGCTTTCGAAATTACGTGTTTTAAAATTCACTTCGCCCTTTTCAGAGAGATAGCTAGTGCAATTAAGAAATTGCTAGATGCTGTGAATGAGGTGGCAGGCTTCATCCCTGGAACCACTGGTAAGCAGGCTCTGGAGCAGCGGAAGCGTGAGTTTGTCAAGTTCTCCAAGCGCTTCAGCAACACACTGAAGGAGTACTTCAAAGAGGGACAGTAAGTCTATATTTTCATTTCTTGGAGGACAAATAAGAGTGAGACTGGTTAAGACTAAGTCGTTCTAGGTGATTAATTTCCGGAAACATTATATACATGCATTATTTCAAAGCCAGCTCTGTTGCTGGGGTTCTCATTTTTTCCACAGATGTGCTGAGGCATAGATAAACATTTTTATATTCTGATCCTTATCATTGACCACCTGTGTGGTCTAGTGGTCACAGTTCGTGGCTACAGATCCAGAGGTCTGCGTTCGATTCCCGGCACTACCAGATTTTCTGAGTAGTGGTTTTGAAACAGGGTCCACTCAGCCTCGTGAGGATAATTGAGGAAGTATTTAAAGGAAATAGCGGCTCCTATATAGAAAACCGAGATTAATGACTGTGGAGAACCATTGTACTGACCACATGACACCCTCTATCCGCTAAAGTTCGCACTAACTTCACCGACAAGTGGCGGCCACTTGCTCACTATAGTTCGCTTGCAGACTACAGGCCACGGAGTTTTTGTTTTTTGATCCTTATCATTTAATATGACCATGACATAATTCACTTTTCCATGAATTTGTGGTATGAACAAGATACAATGTATACTGTTGTGATGTAGTTTTAGCATCTGTGTTTTATATTTTTAAAGTACAAACTCACTTCATAGAGCAGATAGAGCAGAATTCTTGATAAGAAATTGGCAGTCACTTATGTTGTCAACAAATTGCCCACATGTCATGGAAGCTAAAGTTTAATTATCATATTTGTAGGAGTATGCTACTGTATCTTGCCCTAAGCCACTTGAATCCAGCTCGCTTTCCCACCCAGTTAATTCCTTTCAGATTTTGGGGCAAAAATATTGTATGCATTTCGCATCTCCCCATATGTGCTATATGTCCTGCCTGTCTCTTCCTCCTTGATTTGATGATCCCAAATCTTCATTAAAATATGTCCAGCTTGATGCTGTATGTCTGATATTAAGTTTCATATTTGATTAGAATTATTCATTTGTCTGATGAGGCACAGTTTTGTTTTACTGTTATGGAACATATGAAGCTTCATTGTCAGTTCAAGAGGTACTTAGAAACTTAAATTGAAAACAGTTATTTGAATACTTTTTAAAATGGTATTTTGTGATGCAAGCAAATGATGAGTGTTAAAATGAATTACTCTGTGTACCAGGGTATGTGTCTGCAACTTCACAGAAACAAAATCCTTTGTATGTATGTTTGTATTTGCCACTGACATATAAATACCAGATGTATGTTGAAAACAGACGCTAGTAACTTTCCACTAATGATGTAACAGTCTGTTGCTGAAAATTACATACCCTCTTTACCATAGTAGAAGGAGTATACAGAGTGTGTAATGTGCAATACTGTCTGCTTGCCTTTCAGAGCAAATGCTGTTTTTGTAAGTGCCCTGTACCTGATTCACCAGACTAACATGATAATGGTTACAGTGAAGAGTAAATGTGAGTGATGGGAGATGCAAAATGGGAGTGGGACTAGATTATATATTGTACATTAATAAATATTTTATTGAACTGATCACACAGATTTATGTATGTGTTATATTGCAGTTATTCTGAATAAGAAAATGAGCAGTAAAGTTTAACATTGAAATCACAGTTGAGCTACAGGTGATTGTAGCAAACTTCCAGGACTGTGGAGTAGTAATCGTTTGTTTCCAGTGTAATGTACAAAGGTATAATTCATTCTTATTAGTTGTTAGTGAATAAAATTGCAAACTCTCAGGTTAACAATATCTGAATAATGTATATGGAATAGGCAAAAGCCAGTGGATCTGGTACATATGTAAGAAAGAGAAGCTGTATTAAAAGAAACTCATTAATCAAAGCAAGGAGAAGAAATCACTTACCAGGATGAAAGTGTGTTGTGGGTTGAAGGAGGGTTATTATTCTGGTAATTGAATATTTTCTCTACCTTACTGTGTAAAAATACATAAATAAAAAAAAGTATTTTGCTTCAGGTATTGTAGTATTACTTTCCTCAAAAGAAGTCTGAACTAATGGCTACGAAAGGACAAAGTTCCTTTATGTCTGCACTTATGCACTGCCTTGAGAGCAGAGCTGCAAAGTGTCCAGTGATTCATTCTGGATGTCTTGAAGAATGGTACTGAACTTTTATCTTTTAACCTCTTGTCTTTGTGACTTTGATTATACAATGGCATTATCTACCTGTCCAACAAGCCTTTATCACAATTATTGAATAAATGTTAGATATACTGTGCATGTGAAATGTGTGAATGTTTGTATCGAACACAAGAGAGCAAAATCTGTAAAAGCGTACAATTAGGTGATTATTCAACCATGAAAACAGAAGAAGACACTGAATATAATTCTTTGAAGATCAAAACGTGTCTATATAAATGGAAATGATTACATTTATTCATTATCTGTAATAAAGGCTTCTGAGACAAATTTCATTCTTTATTTCAGTTCAAGTGCTACAGCATGAAAGTGGGCTTCATAATGATAATGAATAACTTGAACTTATATAGTGCTGATGTGGCTCTGAACGATTTCTTAAAAGAGATGCAAATTTGAGACAACTGTTTCAGTTTACGTTTGTTTCTTTTCACCAGGACGCAACCTTAAAACTTGATGTCTGATAGAACATTTTTATATTGGTTCTGTAGTTCTGATCCATCCTTCCAGGAATGCAATCTGTCCAGAATAAACTGAGATCTTTTGTCTCACCAACAATATTACATCATGAAGGTAAGCTTTAAAACTGTGTTTAAATATATTCATTATTTTCCTAACACCAAAACATAAAAAGGGGATTTTAGCCCAGGAAAACATCAATTTCCTTATTTTTCAATGCCAGTGTATCAAGGTCCATCACATATAAAGGATAATTAAACTCCATCCATTAACAGGGTAACAGTAATACAAATGGTTAAAAAAAAACAATGCTTAAAACAAAGATGTGAAATTACATACCTTTGTTCCAGTATGAAAAATTGTTACTCAAATGTTAATTTATAATTGTTTTTGAGTAACCGAAAATGGTTCAGTGGTTTGTTTCACTCTTGAAAAAGTTTGCAACTTACTCCTGCAATAAGCCTGCTGTATATATTTTGTTTCATAATTGGTATGATTGCAGTAAAAGTGCTATACTTCAGGAGCTTCTGAATAGGCTTTACATGCACACAGTTTTTCTAACTTTGGTGTAGCAGATGTTTGTCCATCATATCCCTGCCAGAGCTATTAGTTTAACCAAGATACTATCAGAAGAAAGGGATTATATTTTAGTAATAGGACAGGTGCTTAGTGGAGCTTCCATTTAATTTACTGTTTATAAACCCAATACATATACTATTCAGATAAATGTAAGGTAATAGTGCAACATATTTTCATAAGAGGATGTGGATGTCTTGAAGAGATAAATTTCATTTTTCCTTCAGATTGAGATCAAAATTTTGGTTGCACATTACTATTCTGTGACTTTGACTGAAGCTGTTGTTGTGTCTGACATTCTAAGTTTTTAACCATTTCTTCTTATACACACGTTCTATTTATTTTGAAAATGTATCTATATCTTTTTCAATGTTAATATTTCAGTCCTGTCAATAATTTTAGCTATACACACTCCTACTTCATAATGAGGAGCTTCATAACTTGTACTCTTCTCCAAGTATAATTAGAATGATCAAGTCAAGGAGGATGAGGTGGGCAGTACATGTAGCACGAATGGAGGAGATGAGGAATGGGTATACNGCATCTTCTGCACTGTGAAGTAATGTTCTGGAGGAACCAGAACCACTTGCATTACTCCATAGCGTCATAATTTAAATTTGTAGTGCTATGTAAACCTAGACTGATCTGGCTCAGGATAGGGACCAGTGGAGGGCTCTTGTGAACATGGTAATGAACTTTCGGGTTCCATAAAATGCTGGGAAATTCTTGAGTAGCTGCAGAATTGGCGACTCCTCCAGAAGGGCTCAGCTCCATGAGTAAGTAAGTAAGTAAGTACATTCTCCTACTAGAAATCTTGCTTTTGTGTATCTGAAGTTTTATAATTAGATACAATTTGCATCTGCAATACCAGTACAGCTGTATGAGATTATAGGTTTACACAGCACATACTTACTTACTTACTTATGGAGTTGAGCCCTTCTTGAGGAGAAGCCCTGCAGCTACTCAAGAATTTCCCAGCATTTTATGGAACCCGAAAGTTCATTACCATGTTCACAAGAGCCCTCCACTGGTCCCTATCCTGAGCCAGATCAGTCTAGGTTTACATAGCACTACAAATTTAAATTATGACGCTATGGAGTAATGCAAGTGGTTCTGGTTCCTCCAGAACATTACTTCACAGTGCAGAAGATGCAGAAGATAACCTAGGCAGCACAACTCCTCTGTAACCATAATTAATAGAAGTCTGCAGATATCTTCTTATAAAAATAACCAGAATTCCTGCAGTCAAAATTCAGTAGACAATAATGGAATTTAAACTGAATATGAGAAAATAAAATATATTCTTCTCATTAGTTGTAAAATAAAAGTTGCAAGCCAATAGCAGCCATAAATTGTTTAATGTTTGGCAGTTGCCAGCAGACCTATACAGTCAGATCCATCTGTTGAGTCTTAAACATAAGACACACCTCATGTAAAACCTTTTTTGTCCCTGTGCTTAACTAATTAAGCACTATGCCATGAAGACATGGGACGTGGATGTATAGACCCATGGTTTCTTGACCTCGGCATTAGCTGGAGGTCAGTGGTCAACTTTATGCCCCAGCTGCTTTACCTTCAATACCTATTGAATAGGAGGCCAGGTGGGCCCCAGAGCCAGTCTGGACAACATGGAAAGGTGAAAATTCTTGCCTGCACCAGGATTTGAACTCCAACCTCTTGGTCGTTCAACCACTAGCCATTCACAATATCGACTGTGCTATCCTGGGTCTTTCTCATGTAACATTGCTGGTTGAAAACAAAACCATTTTGTTGTTGGGGTAATGGTATTCTATTTCATTCCATGGCCTCTATAAAATTACAAGTATACTTTTAGTTAAATGCTTGTCATAAATATAAAGCAAAAGTGTGTCCTGCTCCAGCTCCAGCAATCACTGCTTTCTGGTTGATGCCCATTCCAACTGATGTAGGGACTCGCACATCTTCTTCTGTCCCAGTACCACAGTTGCCATGCTCATTCCAGCCCCAGCTAACTATCCTTCCTGTACCTGAAGTGAGAGAAGTGAATGCATACATGTAACAAGAAAAATATAGACTCTTCTGGGATGTAATGTCACATAGGTTGGTAGACATGTATCAGCATTTGGGAGGAACAACCTACATCCATCTTCAGAAATTTTCATTGCCATGTGAGAACTTTCAAGTCTCAGAACAAGAGAGTTAAGAGATTACTGTTAAACATATAAAAATAAATAGAGAAGTAAAAGTAAAGGTATCCCTGCAACAGGCCATGGAGGCCCATAGGGTTGAGATGTTGATGTTCCCACATTTTCTAGACAATCGGCTCATAGATGGCGGCAAGGTTGTCAGCCCTACATGCTGGCTGCCCTTTACTCCCAAGAGTATTCCAGGTACTGATTTCTGTTAAAGAGGCTGAGTCAAACCCAGGGCCATAGTGCGGCTGGAAGGATTAGGTCAATTTAAAAAATCTGATGACCTCATTGGGACTTGAACCCGCAACCTTCCAGCTTGTAGCATAGTACATCAACCAACTACACTACCGCATGATAAATATAAATAAGAAATCATAATTTACCACATGGGAGAAAACTTTCTGGTGTGCTAAATGCTTACAAATTTTCCTTGCTGATCACTGAAATCTCTTCATTTTACTTGAATTCTTTCATTCGATTATTTATTACTTTGGTTTTACATAGAGAGATGGAAGTAACCTACTAAAAAATGACTTATAATGAAGCCCATAATACTGCTCTTAACATTCAATTTGTATTTATTTTGACGTGAATTCTATTTTTCACATATTTTTAATATATCTATTAGTATTAACATACTATATATAAAATAAGTTCAAATATACCAAGTATTGCAATGTTGTGTTCTGAACCAACTGCCAGCTGTGTCACATTTTCTATATTATCCATTATCTGAGGCTTCCAGGAAAGTGGTCGCTGATATTCGTGACATCCAAGCTGTCCATACGTGTTTCTTCCCCAGTTAATTATTTTGCCACCATCTACAAAAACATAAATATTTAGTGTCATTATAGAAAGGAAATGGGCAGGAATCAAAATAAATTATTTACTAATATGAGAGAATGTGCACTCATATACACTTGACAAGATTATGCTTTTGTTTAGTGTATTTTGTTACAGTTTTGATCATATAGGTGAGTACTTGAGGGTTTCTATAGAAATAATTGGTTAATCTTGCAGTTGAATTTAATAAGAAATATTATGTTACAAAAAGAGTTTACATTTGAAACCCATATTAACTGAGGAGAGGCACCTGTTAGAATGGCAACATGTGTCCAGCCAGAGAGCAGTATGCATCCACCATCAGGTCGTTGTGGAAAAAATATTTCTTTAGGGGTGATGACAGTTGAATGGAGGGTAGGATCCACACCTAGCTGACCATGTTTGTTACTTCCCCACACAAATATTCTGCCACTGGATGTCACCACCACGGTATGCTGCTGACCACAAGCTACACTATAAACATCCATCACCCCAGGAACTGAAAAATTTGAAGAGTAATGCCAAAACATCATCTTCACTTCTCACTTTTCTGGTAGTACACTGAAAAGATGGCAACTGAAACCTGTAAAGTGATATAGACAGCATTTGGAGATCGGATAATAAGCCAAGCATATTTTGTTTAACATGTTTCATAATTTTAAGGAGGTATGAATGTCCATCAAACCTGACTGGCATATTGGATGCCCTACAAACACTATAAATGTTGAATCTGTAGCTTAGGTTTGGGACTTTGTGCAAAGTGACATGAAATGCTTAGGTCCATGCACTGCTCCTTTTTAATGCAGTACACTAAAAAGTAAAAAGTTTCATACAAAATTCTGTTTGCGTAGTTATGAGGATTTATCAGTTATACAATTCAAAATATTTCACATGGTTACAGTGTTTTCATCACTAACACAGACAACTAAGAAAATTACTTCAGATATCTATTCAGGATTTCACACTGAATAATAAGGATGTTGTAACCTCAAAAATTTGAAATATCTTGGGAATCATGGAATGTAGCAATTAAAAGTGTATAATAGCATTGGTATGATTCTTATTTTTTTTTCTGTGGCGCTACAGCCCCAATTTGGGCCTAGGCCTACCTCCATGAAACTCTCCGTTTCACTTCGGTTTACTAGATCTTACACATTCGGTAGGACTCCTTGAGCGAGTGATCAGCTCGTTGCAAGGCCTCTAGATGTAGACAAACACAGAAAAACGCACACAAACATCCATGCCCTGAGTGGGATTCGAACCCACGGTCCCAGCTTTTGAGCGAGCGAAGATAGTGCATGCCTTAGACCGCTCGGCTACCGAGACCGGCATGATTCTTTCATTAGTATCAAGTTATTAGCAGGTCACCGGCATACATGTACCATTTCTTTTCCAAACCACCTCAGAAAAAGAAAATGAGAAAGATAGCTGGTCAGTGTGGACAGATTTGAGATGCTGAAAAGAGACTTATTTGTGTGCACCATGATGCTGAACCTTCACAGTTCTTCTACAGCAATCCCACAGCATGCTTTAACTAATGTTTTGTGTACCTTTTTGAGGATTTTCT
The DNA here is from genome assembly GCF_002891405.2 of Cryptotermes secundus. Lineage (NCBI taxonomy): Eukaryota > Metazoa > Arthropoda > Insecta > Blattodea > Kalotermitidae > Cryptotermes > Cryptotermes secundus. The sequence goes on along the minus strand of NW_019719379.1, from coordinate 300,066 downwards.
ACTTCAACAATTGGTATTCCATTATCTGTAAGTCCTAATTGTCCACTCTTCCCATTACCACATACCAAGACTTGGCCATCTCCTGTAAGTATAGCTGAGTGTCGTAAGCCTGATGCCACGGCTCTAACATTTGTTATTGCCAGTTTTAATGGGGTGGTGGTAAAAGGAACCTGAAAATGCACTGGATTGTTATAAACAATGAAAAGAAACACCTTTAGTAGAGAAAAGTGACCACTTTAGACAAGCTAAAATCAGAGATACCTGTATATTAAATAACTTGTTTCATTCCTACCCAGTTGAACATCTTTATATGAAACGGTTTCATAGTAAGCAGATTTTTATGATAGCTTTAATCTTTCATGTATCTAACGGTGTACAACATATAAAAATTAAATATTCCTCTGATGTGTTTAATTTGGTAAAACAGTGTAGAAAGACATTTAAATTATCTTGTTGACAGCATCAGATGGCACAGCAAGGATTAAAGGTATTTTATGTTCATGTCCTAAATTAACATTTAAGGTTACCATTACCACCTGTAGCTCCTTTTTGACAGGACTGTTTAACTAATTTCTTCATTTATGACAGTTATGTGAAATTCGTGGAAGAAGGAAGCATTAAATTCATGGGATTTAAAATTCTTATGGAAGCGAGTGTTGCCATGTGATGCCATGTAGTTTGTAGACTAGTATCTATGTTTTTGAAGATCCAGCTGCCTCCATCTTCAGGATAGAAATCACCCCCCTCAGTCATAAAGATGGAGGCATCATGTTCTTCTGAAACTTTGGTATCTCTCTGACAACCTGCAAAACATCATATCCCTGAAGACCATAATATTCAATATTAAATTCAGTGGCATTAAAATTTTATAACAAAATATTGTTATTATTACCTTCTTCTTTGGTAATCCTAACTGACAATATGCATTAGACCCCCAAACAAACAACTCTCCATCCTTTGTAACTGCTAGGCTGGAATCCCAACCACAAGCAACTTGAGTAACATGGTAAGTATCAAGTGACTTTATTTTCTCAAAGACTGGATGTTCTGTGTCCATTCCAAGCCCTAATTGTCCCTTGGTATTTGATCCACAAGCAAACACTTGCCCATGTTTATTAACAATCAATGTGTGACCTCCTCCACCTGTGATACATGTAATGCAACTGAGATCCAGAGAATCTTCTCTCCTTATCTCTCCTGGAAGAAGACACTGTTCTGACTTGAGGCCTTGCCCCAGTTGACCGTGTGTATTGGCACCCTGGGAAAAAAAAATATGCATTCTATCTTCAAAATGATCATGAAAACATCCTTGTATTAAGAATATGTATGGCTTTATATTATTACATACTCTTGATATGGTTAAATATACTGCCTTTTCCTTTGCAATACATTCTTTTTTTTAGCATCCACTGACTTACTGCATAATAAAATACCTTACTGTTAAAGAATGTGTTTGTGGACACAGCTAATAAATTTTATTGTAGTTAAACACACATAAAATTATATACAACAAAAGAGTTCTGTACATTTCACAGTATGAAACAAGCTGCATTTCAATACCTGTCTACATCTGTGCTAAATTGGAGGTCCAGTTTACATTTAAATCTGCTTCAGATCACTAATTCCATGATCTTCTAATGGCTGATTGAAGAGATGTCTCGACCTATACAATATATTGTGGGAATCCACAAATAAATAACTATTCTCATCTTTTATCAAGTCATGTGTAGGTTGGAAACCCTTACATTCATTTATGCCTCTACACAGATCTAATATGTTTGCTGTTATTGTTTATGTTGCAGATATAATTACCTTACAAAGCGGTCATATCTATCCATCTACATGTTCATGGATTATCAGCAGAAATGTCACTGAAAATTCCCAGCAAGTACAAATCTAAAATGGTACTTAGAATCACTCTTGCCAATGATGGCTAGTACTTCACTAACTCACTGACAAACTGCATGATACAGGGTCATCCTTCAGCAATTTATAGTTATACATTTCATCAAACTACAGAATCAGGTTTTTATTGTGTTTGCAAAAACTTGCCAGTGAACCCTTGGCTATCCTAGTCATAGTCATATTCTCACCAACCATTTCTCTTCATTTACTTAGTGGGGGGTGGAGTCCAGCTGGGTCCACTCGGCACAGCGGCCACAGATTGGCCTACTGTACCTGCCCCAGCGCCACTTTGTCCACCACAAATCCCACTTGACCAGACCCACGTTCGAACCTGGACCACCACGGTGGGAAGCCAGCGACTAACCTTTTCTCTTGATAACCATTATAATACATTATAATTCACTGTGTACTAATGATTTATGAGAACATGATGGTGCCATCAGAATATAGGTCTTCCAAGTGGTCTCTTCACACCAACATTATTAAAGAAGATGTTCAATTGTGAAGCTCCTCATTATGTAATTTTCTTTATTCTTTCATAAGTCTGTCTAGGTATGTCCCAAAATTTTACAAAATTCTTAGACTTGGACACAATGTGTCATTGAGATGTGCCTTGTTAAAAACTCATCAAATCATGAAGTTACATTACTGAAAACATTGGCTGCTATGCAATTTCTGAATTTTTTCTAGATTCATAAATTCTAAAATATGTCACATTAGTTATGCAACCTTGAGGTATTATTTGTCATTTACAAAAATATCAATGCCTATGGGCACTTTTACTATAAAGGAGATGGGTGACTTTGGTGGTCTAAGTGCAGCTTTTCAAGACAATAACTTATTTTGCTATTTAAGCCTCCTAGTTTATGTACATTTTATGGATCCCACCTACCATGCCAATGTAGGTATATCAAGCTACAACAAACCTTGTGAATACTGTTACTTTGATGTTTTCTGCTCTCTTGAGTGATTTTTCCCCAGGTAACTGAATTCGCACCTCATTACATAATCTTATCAGAACACTGTTAGTTGTAATTATATAGAATGTTCATAAATATGTTTTGTGTTTAGAAGTGTTATATTTCATAAACATTATACATACACAATTCATCAAAACAAAGGTTAAAATAATGACACACATTTAGAATTTGCATTAGTATAGTTACCTGTACACTTCTTGTAATGTGGCATATATTGAGAAATATGTACAGCTAGCAGACACAAGGCAATGGAGTGAAGCAACTTGGAGTGGACACTGATGTCCTCTGTGATACTTTGGTAAATGTACTGCAGTGAGCAACAGTGACCTCCATGGCAGCCAGATGTTAATGAGAATTATTTGTACTCTTTTATGATATAGTGTTCCAGTTATTAGAAATTTACTAAATTATACTCGCTCAACTTGCTCACTCAGGGTAGGGCCCAGTGATGTTAACATATCAATGAACCATGGCCTTCCATAAAAGGTTCAATCAAGCAGGTTCATGTAGCAGTAACCCTCTGGACCTAAATTCAGGTGCTTGGTTCAAATCTTGGCCAGAACACCAGCTATTCTTACAGATTTCCACAGTCTTCTTCAGTCCCTCCTGATATATGATACAGTAGTATTTTTATTAGGTCTTAACCACTTTCTTCCTAATCCTTTCCAAATCATCAGTCATTCTATAATTTTACATTATATACTCCTGACATGACTGTTGAAGAAAAAAAGTGGTGTAGGATTTCTTGATCATCTGAGCATCTCTCTGTTTCTCAGTAGGCACTTTACACCTAGACGCATTCTGCGCATGTCAACTGTGTGAGAACGTGTGCTAGGATAATGGCAACAATGACATTATTTTTTTTTCGTTCCCACATACACAGAATAGGGAATATAATTTGATTTACATATAAGAATGATCAGATGAAGACTGTGGCACACACGGGAAGTGCTACAAATTCCGATTTTTTTTTAAGAAAACACTGGGAGGACGCAAACATTAATACAGCAGTAAAATGTCACAAAAATACTGTTCTTTTGGCTGTCACACCAATGGCGGGATCTTTTGAACAATATAACGAATTTCTGGGATTCAAAAGAGGCGGGCAATTTGACTGAAGGTGCGACTACCACGTTTCTATAACCTCCATTCCATTCAGTTGGTTAGGTAATATTTTAAGGCGTTATACAATCAGCAACATTCTTTCTAAAAAAATGTCATGTTTGTATAAAAGAAGATCTATGTCTCAAGTTTCGCAAAACATATCTACATTGTTCACTACACTTCAAGAAAACGTCTCGAATCCAAAATCTCTTAGTACTAGAGGTATAAGTCATACAAATTAAACATACGTACCCAAGAAAGCAATTTCATTTTGTAATAAAACCTGTAGCTTCCCTACTTGGCTCTACGTTGCATTTCATACAGTTCCGTGTACCATTTAGCCACACACCTGACCCCTGACAGATTTTTATTTATACACCAGGTCATAACATATGTTACCGACAGTTTCCATCATACATCACACAAGTAGACACCACAGACACAGCGTTGCCATTTTTGTCGGAATAATTTTATCCTTTTATTCTGTAAGGCAATTTCTGCAATTTAAAGCTTCAATAATAACGTGATTCATATTAAATGAGTCTTCGAAAGTCGGTAGATATTATGAGATCTTTTGAACAAATACTATTTCCACATCTGAAGGCAATACCATTGCAAGCTGTCATTATTAGTATTGTTAAACATTCCACAGTGTAGTGTAGCTCCACTATTTTTTAAAAAGTCCTAATGTTTTGGATTAATTTTGTTGGAATGTAATTACGAGGTGGAATTCAGCAAACGGGAATAAATGACATTCTGACGATTCTGACCATTCTGACGTTTCGAATGTCTCGAACGGTCTCGAACGTCTCGAACATCTACATCGCAGTTTTGTACAGACGTACCAACGTACGTACTTTTGAGAAGGGGTTAGGTTAATGTTGGCACGTCAGTGTCTGTATTTCTGTAGTTAGTACCGTGCGTATCGTGTTAGGTTATGTTCGTTGGATGCGCTTAAGTTGTGGGTAGTCGACGGTTCCGGAAATTGCACATGACTTAGAAATACGGAAAATGGCAATTTTTAACTTATTTTCGAGGAGTTCGGGAGTTTTAAAAAGAAGAACTATACAGTCCAACATACTAGAGGTATTGTTGAGTACGAGTGTATGTATGGTTTAAAGTGAGGTTAGATTGTCCCTAATATTGCTTTATATATAGTTACATATGGCCTTCCGAATCTGTGAGACCTATCGTAGAAAAGCAACAGTTACATTATAAAATCTCAAGTTAATTGTTGAATCTCATATATTTTTATACAAGATTGGAGTTCATGCGGAGCTGATGAATTTTGTGGTTTTTTGAGTTACGATAAAATATAACCTGTTAGGCTGTTACCAACAATGTGTACGGTGTTGTAACCCAGAAGATCACTGAGTTACGATAAAATATAACCTTTTAGGCTGTTACCAACAATGTGTACGGTGTTGTAACCCAGAAGATCACTGAGTTACGATAAAATATAACCTTTTAGGCTGTTACCAACAATGTGTACGGTGTTGTAACCCAGAAGATCACAATATAAATATTTTGTAGCGTTAGTTTGGGGATGTTATAATTGTGAGATTGTACATAAATTCTCACGCTGTTTATTTTCAGTTTATGTACAGGTCCGTCGAGACTTGTCTAACATATATGATATTAGGAGTTTAAGGATGTCATTAAATTGGGCTTATAGATATTGATGACTTCTTCCAGTTGTGTAAAATAAAAAATTAAGTTGTTACAGGTTGTAAGATTTGAGGTTTTCACGGCGGTGACTATGAAGAAAGCAGTCTTCTGGGATTTGGCACCGTGTATCTGTGGTGTTAACCGACGTTTCGGAGGAACGTAAAGCTTTTACCGGTTCTCACGGTCTCTTTGCTTGCAGATTTCTTCTATATTTTTTCTTCTACCCTGAAGATGGAGGCGATACGTTCCTCCGAAACGTCGGTTAACACCACAGATACACGGTGCCAAATCCCAGAAGACTGCTTTCTTCTTTGTTATATGTTTATTCACGTTGCATATTTTATAATAGTTTTGTTCTGCATATTTAAAGGTAACGTTATGTTCTTATTCTTATGCTTGTGGTTTATATTCACAGGAAAATGTAGCGTATATGGCGTCATATGCTAAATATGCAGAGCACAAAGCCTTAGAGTATATTCGCAACATAGGAATCTCAGCGCATATTGATTCTGGAAAAACAACACTTACAGAACGAATTTTATTTTATACTGGGAGAATTTCTGAAATGCATGAGGTATGTTATCAAGCTAGTAGTTTCATATAGTTTATAATTTTTAGTTTTCATAATAATATCAGTGTAATTAATAAGATTCATAAATTCCACAGGTGAAAGGGAAAGATAATATTGGAGCTACAATGGATTCAATGGAACTTGAAAAACAACGAGGCATAACAATTCAGTCTGCAGCTACATACACACTTTGGAAAGATCACAATATCAATATAATAGACACACCTGGTTAGTAAACATAATATAGGTCACAGAGTTATAAATGATGTTAGTGTATAAGATAAGTGAAATGTGGGCAAGAATTTAAGACATCTAACTGAAGAAAGAAGTATCCTGTGAACATGAGGTAATGAGGGCTGGACTGTTGCCAGTTATCGAAGTTGGTGGTATGTCACAATTTATGAACAGCATCTTTGAAACAAGTAATTTAATCACATTCCTAAGGTTGGTGTAATACTGTCCTTTGTCATGTGATGAATGAAAGGTGTCACACTTGTGCATGTTGTAAGAAAGACAGATGTACATACTTTTGGAAAATGCCTGAATTTGCATAAACAGATTTATGAAAATCTTTTTTGGTTTCTTAATTCCTTTATTTACTTCTGCTTTGTGAATTTCACCATTTTAATGATGTCAAAAGCAGAAGGTTATCTTGTTAGTTCTGATGACCTGCATTGAGATTCGTGATTGTTAGGATGTTATGGAAGTGACCACATGTATCCCTTGACACTGTAATTATTGAATAACTAATTATTTGGAAAATGCAGATAAGAGTAACACTCAGTGCTACATAATAATAATAAAAAGTATTTCAGTATGTCAATGCAAACATTTTATGGCAGTGTAAGGAATGCATGCAGAACAATTTCAAATATCTGCTGTAATCTTGATAAATTTTATTTGATTCACTGATTGCACTAGCAGTCTGAAGCAGAGCTGATATGACTTGAATGGAAGAGCATCCAACTCTTCCACCTGAGACGTTTGAGAATTTTCTGCCTTATTTGCATGAAATTCACTGCATAACAAGGTTCTCCTTTTCCTACATTCCTACCATTAGACATGGCATTTGGCTTTAGAAACTTGAACCTACATGATTCTTCTGTATATACAAACAGTACAAATTGTTATTATGTATTATTTAACTGCAAATTGGTTTTTGCCTGGTTGCAGTGGTACTACAATAAGACAACAGACAAATAACACGCACAAACACATTCAAACAAAAGAGCACACAAACATTAGTAGAAAAATGAAACATACTATATAATACACTAACAGTAATGAATGTGTAATGTCATGTTCTCATTTTCCCTTCATTTCTCTTTACTGCACTTATGTAATCCTCCCATCCTTAACACTGTCCTCCATCTCTTCTTCAGTTGTGTGAGAGCTTAATCCATATGTCTTTTGTTCTAAAGTTTTCCATAAATAGAAATTATATGGGTTGAGGTCAAGAAGTGCATTGGCCATAGATTACTACTGAACATTTTGTCTGCAGACAATTCATGCCAAGTGTACGTGGATATCTATACTGTATGAGCAGTAGCAGGGTATTGTGTGGAGAATGTATACTGCCATTATTTTTATGTTAACACTTTGCGGACCGGCAATTTAAATATTTAACTCACCATGGGGACCGGCATTTTTAAACCTACTACCCTATCTTGTGCACTGTTTACTTTAAAAATTAATATAAAATCTCCTAATTAATTTTATGAACTAAAATTTTTGGAGAACACTTACCAATACTCCTAGAAGTGCTTGAGAGTGTGATATTTCTGGAGACATTCCCCTTTGTGGAGTGGCATTACACAGAACTTGCAAATGTAGACAGTCATACTTCTTTTTTTGTGAACTGTGCAAACACGGCATTGCCTAGAAGGATGCTTCCCCTTGGAATGTTCACTCTTCACAATTTTCACGAGGGTATGTTTCCGCATATCACCCGAGAGTCGCCCGGGGGGGGTCCACATAAGGCCTGCATGGGGTGGGAGTTGATGGGCCCAGTCACACTAAGTCTGCATCTGACTCTGGTTCTGCCGCCACCATCTGGTCTGTAGCCCATGGTGTCCGATGGAATTTGTTTCACCCCTGAATTTCCAATAAACTGTCCCAAAGTAGGCGTTTTGTCTACTTTTCCCCATGTGGCTGTCCCCGCAATGTTACTACCCGCATTTTCGTTGGAGTTACCGTCACTTTTACTGTCTGTGGCCACAATTCTCTGTTGTCCCCTGTCACTGCCACTGTCTGAGTCACTATCACTACACATCTCACAAGGCATGTCAGATAGCTCATCGGAGAACAAGTCAGATATTTCTTGTTCTCCGAGAGATTGCTTGGTCTTCAACTGCTTTTGTCCTTGATCCATATTGAACTACTAACTTACTGCCTGGTGCATACAGCTTGAAGACAAACAAAGGCATTTTCCTTTGGAGTGGGATAGGAAAATGGCGAGGTCATGTTACTGACTACTAAGCAAACATTCGGGAGGTCTGTTACACACCAGTTATGCATCTGCGTGGTGCCAGAGCAAGGTATAGTGTGTTGCAACATAACGTGTTTTAAAATCATAATATTATCCCACCAGTCTGCCACGTTTAAAAGCGAAAAGCATAATATTATGTGACCGGTCCACAAAGTGTTAAATGTAAAGTAATCGCTGTGCTTAATTAATTAATAATCATGCCTTGAAGATATGGAGGTATAGTTCCACCATTCTTGACCTCAGCACTCTATGGAGGAGAGTAGTCAGCTTTATGTCCTGGCCACTCTACCCATTTGGAAGGAGACTTCAGTATTTATTGGATAGCAGAGAGAGTGGGCCCAGGAGCTGGTCTGTGTGCTATTCTTCATCTGTCAGCCACACATAAATGACCAAAATGTGTGTTTCATGTACTATTCAGAATTAGTTGTGTCTGAGAAGAAAATTTACGTAGTTACTCTACCACCTGTATCAACACTCCTCCATACACCAGTTTTGGAGTTAGGTAACCTCAAATATGAACCTTAGATTGCATAAGGTCCAAGTTCTGAGGAATTAACAAAACAGCTGGAAGGAAGTTTCGCATTTTTTGTACAACTGTGTATACAAGAGTGCGCCATTGGTCCTTATCCTGAACTAAAATATTTTAGCACATTACTCTTCATAATACTGCATTTGATGAATGATTTTACTATATTTCGTGGTATTTATAGGTGCTAATTGGTGACTTGATTATTGAAACAGAATTCAGAATTTGTAATTTTAATAAAAACGTTCTTAGGAGCTGGGAAAGTGAGTGAGTATAGCAATGCGCACGGGCTGGATGGCCAAGGTTTGATTCCTGCCAAGGGCAAGTATTTTTTTTTTTATTTTACACTGTGTCCAAACTGCCTCTGTGGTCCAGTGAGCTTCCTATCCGTTGGGTACTGCGGGCTCCTTCCTCAGGGGTCTATAGTGGCCTGGGCATGATACCGACCACTCACATCCATAATGTTGTATTTTAGCGTCCTGTTGCACTGATTTTCATCCATGATATGTATACACTTGCCGTCTTGTAGTGCACTCAATTTCACCTGTTACCTCACGACATGTTTCGGCAACATAGTGCCATCATCAGGTGCCCTAATTGTGCTAATCTATTTCATTACTTGCCTTTATAAAATTATTTAAAAAGTATTTAAAAAGTGCGTATTTGTCAACTATAATAAATTTACACACACTAAAACTTGTTAAGATTATTCATCTTACGTGTCATAATTAAAACTTGCGTGTTGTGTGTTTCCTTCTTAGTTGCGAGTGTTGTAACAACACTCTCAGCTAAGAAGGGAACACACATCACAAGACACGGTTTACACAGAATATAAGAAAAACGACCCCCACAGTGGAAGAACCACACACAAGTTTTAATTATGACACATAAGATGAATAATCTTAACAAGTTTTAGTGTGTGTAAATTTATTATAGTTGACAAATACGCACTTTTTAAATAATTTTATAAAGGCAAGCAATGAAATAGATTAGTGTAATTCGGGCACCTGATGATGGCACTGTGTTGCCGAAACATGTTGTGAAGTAACAGGTGAAATTGAGCGCACTACAAGACAGCAAGTGTATACATATCATGGACTCACATCCATCTAGTGCCAAGGTCAAGAGTGGTGGAGCTGCACCTCCACTCCACATACATCTTAATGGCATGGTGATTAATTAATGAAGTGTAGGGACAGTTTTTTTTTTTTCCTTGGCACTACAGCCCCAGTGGGCCTAGGCCTTCCTCCATGAACTCATTTCACTTCGGTTTTTCTAGATCTTACACATATGGTAGGACTCCTTGGGTGAGTGATCAGCTCGTTGCAAGGCCTCTACCTGTAGACAAACACAGAAAAACACACACAATCCATGCCCTGAGTGGGATTTGAACCCACGATCCTGGCTTCCGAGCGAGCGAAGACAGTGCACGCCTTAGACCACTCAGCTACCGTGACCAGCAGGGACAACTTTACCTATACTTACTTTATCATAATGAAAACTTTAGAACAGAACACAATTTGTGTATCACTGTTCTACAGCAAAGAACATTTAGGATCAGTATACTTTTAACAGATTTGTCTCCATCTCCTCACTCTTAATACTTGAGAGTTAATTTTGTTCTCAAATTTTGCCACAAGGTATAATTTTTATGATTACTATTTTGTTTTGGTGATGAATACTATCAGTAATGTTTTATCATGTGTTCTAGGTCATGTTGATTTCACAGTGGAAGTAGAACGATCGTTGAGAGTGTTGGATGGAGCCATTCTAGTTCTTTGTGCTGTGGGTGGAGTACAGAGTCAGACTATGACAGTTAACAGACAAATGAAGCGATATAATGTTCCATGCCTGGCATTCATTAACAAACTTGATCGACTGGGAGCCAACCCCAGTAGAGTGCTGTCTCAAATGAGGTCCAAACTTGGTCATAATGCTGCATTTTTACAACTGCCTATTGGTCTAGAAGGTGAAACACAAGGTGTAGTTGATCTGATAAAGCAGAAAGCTTTGTATTTCGATGGGCAATTTGGGTTAGTAGAAATTAATAATGTATTTTAAGATATATATTTATGTTATAAATATTGCAAATTTTGTATGCCTAAACAGAATTACATTTCATAAAATTCAAAGGAGAACAAAAAGGAAAGTACAAGGATGTATAAAAATGTTTGAGGCTCATATATTTATTGAGGCACTGTGAAGAGCTGAGAGGTGTGGATGAGGTGGCCATTGTATTGTATGTTGGCAGTTTCATATATGCAATCCAATTGTTATACCTGAACTTCATTATCTCATATACATGTATGTTCAAGTGTATGTTGAACCTCATGTACAGCTCCCAGTAGCTAATGAGAGGAACAAAATTTGTGTTTAAGGTCTTTCATTCTGGTCCGTCACATTAACCAATTAACAATCAAGTTCCTTCCGTCAAATGTGACACATTAACCAATTAACAATCAACAATCAAGTTCCTTGATTGTTGATTGTTAAAATTTGTGTGTTCAGTTTTTTTAAAACCCCAAAAAACAGCTTTGAAAGTAAGCAATGTTGCAGCCAACACTTGGTGATGAAAAGTTAAGCCTTGCAAAGATTTGAATGGCATTTAAGCTGAAAATAGCCAAATATTAGCTGAGGATGACAAGCAAGTTTGTTGTCCAACAGCCAAGCATGATTCAATAATCACCTGATAAAGTTTTATAAGGTATGGTTAATACCAATCATTTCTCAACAACTCTTGACCTTACTGATGAAGCTAAAATATCATATTGTTCATGCCAGTCCCTTGTCACCAGTGATTGGTATGCATAATGTGGTGCCACAATTTGTTTTGTAATTACTGTTTTGTTAAATGTTTATTGAGTTTATTTTAGTTCAATATTAGTACACTGGTTACTTATACTTCTCATGCTGATGACATGACTTATCATCAAAATGTTCATCTCAAATCTGGAAGGTACCTGGTTCAACTCTCTTACCAAGATAACAGTATTAAGAGAATTAAAATGTAATGAAATGTTGCAGTTTGTGTATTAATTTTGTACAGATGCTTCTAGATCTCAGAACTAGAGTAATTTCCTAAGTTATAAAATATTGTTTTGTGTTGGTTATGCAGAGAGGTTGTACGTGAAGATGAAATTCCATGTGAAATGAGGTGTGAATCTGAAGACAAAAGGCAGGAGCTGATAGAACATGTGTCGAATGTGGATGAAATATTAGGGGAAATGTTTCTGGGTAAGTGCCAAGTACTGTCTCTTATGAATTGTTTTCTGTGTTGAACTACAGCTTATACTGCAGTCAGGCCGTACAGATATATGTATATAATAGTCAGTGAAATTTAATCCTGCACATTTTGCAAATTTGTCTAAAAAAAATGAAATATTGTTATAATGAAAATGAGTGAAAGTATGAGACATGTCATGCAGACTGTATCATTATGAGTAAGCAGATTGGAGTGGTAGTGACACTGTAGGCACTGAATATTACAGTTGAGTGGGTAGTATTTTTGCTTCATATTCAGGAGATCACATGTTCAGATCTTAGTCCAGAAACTGGCTATTCTGACATGCAGAATTTTTAGTGTGGAGACCTCTTAGAAAGTTCGTGACAGGAACATCAAGAAGTGGGTAGGATGTAACATTAAGATGGAATGTGGTGACGTAGGTTGTGAGGGTAGGAGGTGATTGGAAGTGAATGCAATACTGAAATATCCATCCTGATACAGATACTAGTATTCTTACTGAAGTGGGTCAACTTGCGATACAGTCTTTTCTATACGTATTCACTTACTTGGCCTTAAGTGCTGAAGTCCTATAGTTTCTGCTCCATGCAAAATTTTTCTACATATAAGATTTATATGTTTGGATCATAAAAGAATTCTGTACAAATATACAGTTATTTTACTGTATATTCATTGCAAATTTGTATATTTGTGACTTATATATGTTGGAAATCTAATGAACCATTCAATTTATGCAGAAGAGAAGTCTCCAACTGAAAGAGATATTATGGCTGCTATTCGCCGTGCCTGCCTCCACCGAGTTTTCACTCCAGTAGTAATGGGTAGTGCACTGAAGAACAAAGGAGTTCAGCCCCTACTAGATGCAGTTCTCAGTTATTTGCCTAATCCAGGAGAAGTGGAGAATGTTGCACTGCAGGAGAAAGAAGGGTTAGTTCTTGGCCCTTTTCTGATTTATTTTGTTTATACCTTCCTTATTAGTGATTGGCAGCATCAAGAATTTTAAAGTGAGATGAATTTAAATTCAATATTGATTGACAATCCTGTAAGCTGTGAAATTTTTACTATTATCTGCTTTCTTCACTCTAAAAACATAAGTGCTGCAGGAATCCATTGTGAATTATGCGTGGTGTTTTAAGGCCAAAATGTAATGAGAGTGAAGGAACTGTAAGACAGTAGTGTAGAATGTTCAAAGATGGGCAAACAAATGTTCACGATGAAGAGTGAAATGTTCGGCCATCTGTAGTGACTGATATTCTTGTTCAAAGTGTTGATCAAAAAATTTGTGGAACAATTTCAGAACTTCTGTATGAATTTCCATTAATTTCATGCAGTGTTTTTTGTGAGATTATCACAGTTAGGCTAGGCTATCACACATTTTGGGTGAGGTGGGTTTCAAAATGCTTGTGGGTGCTCATAAAATGCAGAGAATGGCCTTGGCTTTGATTTTTTTAGTGATGCTACAAATATGGTGTTGAAGTTCTTAGTCACGTCGTACGAGTAACAGGTGATGAATCATGGGTTTCATTTGTTAGTGTTGAAACTAAAGAGCAGACAAAGCATTGGATGCACACATGTTCACCAAACAAGCCAAAAATTGTAAACAAACGTCTACCAGAAAGCTGATGGTAACTGTTTTCTGGGACAGAAAGAAAGTTCTGATGCTGGAATTCATACAACAAGGACCACAATATCAGAATTTTGTGTGCGAAACACTAAAAGAAGTGTGTAGGGACATTCAGAACAGAAAGCGTGGAATGCTGACATCTATGTTAATGCTTCTCCATGACGAGGCTCATCTGCATATGAGTACAGCTGCTTGCACCTGAGCACTGCTGGAACATTTCAACTGGGCGTCATTTGACGACTCTCCTTACAGCCCCGATCTGCTCTGAGCAACTACCACCTGTTCCCACGTATCTACCTGAAGTACTGGTTGAGATAATTGCACGTTAACAGTAATGTGGAGCTGATTGAAGGTGTCAAAATGTGGCTGAGCTCACAGGTGGCATACTTTTTTGACACAGGCAAACAAAATCTTATTCCCTGATAAGACAGGTGCCTCAGTTCTAGCAATGGCTATGTGAAGAAGTAGCTTAAGTATGTACATATTTTTTGTATATAATACATTTTTTCTTATTGTTTTTTTGTTAAAAGCTTGCCAGAGGTTACTTTCTGAATAGCTGTCATGTTAGTACTAGTAAAAGCAAAGCCAGTTATATTAGTACTGTACCAGGTGTTACTGTCAACTCTTGTTAAAACTCTTCTTGTGAGTCTGACGTAACATCACGTACCTGTATGTACATAAATTGCATTTATTGACTTTATTTCAGGCAAGAAACAGAGAAAATAATCTTGAGACCTGAACGGAGTAATACCCATCCTTTTGTCGGCCTTGCATTCAAGCTTGAAGGAGGAAAATTTGGTCAGCTTACTTACCTTAGATGTTATCAAGGAGTGCTGGGGAAAGGAGAATATTTGTACAACGTCAGAACTAAGAAAAAGGTTTTAATTTGTATGTTTTATAATGTTGTTGACTGAAGTAACCTCAGCTTACTTTCACTTGAACTCGTGTTTTATTTTACTGACTGATTCATGTATTCTTGCAGGTTCGCATTCCTCGTTTAGTACGTTTACATTCCACTGAAATGGAGGATGTGAATGAGGTATATGCAGGAGATATATTTGCACTCTTTGGTGTTGACTGTGCAAGTGGTGACACTTTTGTAACTGACAATAAGTTGAACTTGTCAATGGTAATTATGGAATGGATCTTTATATAATGTTGTTATTTCTCTCTTAAGATTGTGGTCTTCTGGGATGTAATGCTGTGTGGTGTAGTTTGATGTCACATTCAAGAAGGCCGTCTATGTATGTAATCGCCCAGTGTGTCTCTCTGACTGGCGGTCTGTCGCACTCTGTTTCTTCAAAACAGTAAAAAATTACCAACAACAGAACATGCTCCTTTTAGAGGGATAGACAATGAAAAATTGTTAATTTTTGTGTGACATGCATGGATTTGAGTTCTGCCAACACATTTCTCCCTCCATAAAGAAACTGCAGACAACAGTGGGATCATGGCAACAATGGTGTCATGGCTGAAACGTCCTGTGAGTTCACTGTAAGGCCTTAAGAGCAGTGCTTATCATCTCAGTGCATGATTGTTAACTGCAGGGTGTGGTAACAGATTGCATTGATAACACTGATTGCTTGAGACATGACAAGTATCAAGTAACATTATATATCCTAATTGCATTACCATGGTTAAATTGGCATGTCAAGACATCCTATAAGATATATTGCACTGAACATTGAGAGATGCCTAATTTGGGAATGCTACAGTAATAGGCAGATGGGTGATTCATCATTTGGCCTGTGACCATAAGCATGCACATTTGTGCATGACATATATAACAAAAATTGTTTCTGGAATCGAGGTGCTACTGTAATTTTTCTGTGTGCAAAATTGTACTCTGTAAAGTAGTATTTCACATTTTTTATTCACCACAACTTTCAGACAAAATTGTTTTGGTAAAGTGGTGGATAAATTTTGCAATTAAGTACTGTATTAGTTTTTAATGCAACCATCTTTTCTTTTACAGGAATCAATCCATATTCCTGATCCTGTTGTGTCAATGTCAATTATGCCTGTTAATTCAAAGGATCGTGATAACTTCAGTAAGGCTGTAGCTCGATTCACAAAAGAGGATCCCACATTTCAGTTCACTTATGATGTTGATAATAAGGAAACCATTGTGTCAGGAATGGGAGAGCTTCATTTGGAAATATATGCCCAGGTGAGATTTTACCTTATGACATTCTTTATGTACATTACAATGTATTACAACATCACTGTTGAGGTTACAGGGCTGTGCATATCTCAACCACTAGTTTCTGACATTTCTACCACACAGACTCACTTTCAATACCATAAACATAAGGCTTGTGACATGGCGTCACTGGGGCAGGTTTTCTCTGCCAGTGCCTCTGCTCTGTGTGATAGATCTGAACAGCCAGCACATTATTATGACCTCAGTCCTCATTTGTAATTTCACCTGTGACCCAGTTCTTGGCTGTACGCAGAGTGAAGATGTGAACTGGACTGTGGTGAAGGTGGAGATTCATAGACAGCATTTCAGTTTATATACAGAAACCCTGGACCAAGTTCAATTCAAATTAAATTAGCCTTTTTCATGACTTAATTAAGTATCCTGCTTAAGAAGTAAATATAAAATAGTGCGGTCATCTGTTACAGCATATCAGTTCTATATTGGAAAATTGTGTCAGTATTTTAATACAATATAGCCTATATAGATTACAGTCACAATGTTAACAATAGTGTCGCATGTAGATTCTAAAGGGTTCGATGATGGTGTATAACACACAGAATTACTGGGTTTTTCGACTTTTTCCATCTTCCAGTATTCTAGAGAATAGAAAACGCTATGTTTCGGAAACTGGATCTGTTTCTGTCTTCAGGCAAAAAGGGGGAGGGAGAAGACACCTACTCAGTTGAATCCCTTAGAAGAGCTAATCTCAATCTGTCTCGTATATCTTCTTATAATTTGAAAACATTCAGAATTCAGAAACAATGCGGCTGCATTACATGGGTCACAAAATATATGTGGAAAGACTGCAAAATAAACCCATACAATTTGGATGATTAGATTACAGAAACAGTTCAATTTTCTATATTGGCAGAATGCAGAGTGATAAATCCTCTGAATTAAAGATGGATAACAGGACCAGCAGAACAACGTAGGTAGAATAATATTGTTGCATATGTGAGTGTACAGGGTGCAGCAGTGGTATATAAAGTGCTGTGCAGTAGGAAATGGTCTGAATAAAAAGAAATGCTGCCCATGACATGTGAAACTTGTGCCTAAATCTCCTTTGGACATGTAGTACATACTTACATTCAGTAAATGTTGAAATGTAACCATGAACATGTGTTGTGGCACGACCACCCAATTCTCTCTACTGTTGGAAGCAACTACATAGATCAGAATGCAGTTAACAGTAATGCCTTCCTCCATTTCATTCAGTAAATTACAGCAGGGCTTTGAAAACAATTACATTTCACTGACACACACTGTGTTTAGTGGCAGCAATCAGGATAAAACACATAACACTTTGCTTACTAATCTTGTATGCTAACAACTGATATGCCATAAACTCATATTAATTGAAACTGAATGTCTGTTTTATGTACCAGCTTCCTACTTCTATTCAGTGGTAGCTTGAGATGGTTTCACTTCAAGTAATTGGAAGTTTAAGAGCCTAACATATGTATGAGATGAAAAGAAAAAAGATTCTGAGTTTAAGTGAACAGTTATTTCCAGTTTTTAGTTTTCTACTATGTTCCTAATTTATTTCAGCGCATGGAGAGGGAGTATGGTTGTCCTGTTCACCTTGGGAAACCAAAAGTATCATTCCGTGAAACTCTTTTGGCTCCCTGTGAATTTGATTATCTCCATAAAAAGCAGTCTGGAGGGGCAGGACAGTTTGCTCGAGTCACAGGGGTTATGGAGGTAATTGACCAGTACCATAATTCTTCATTTTAGTATCCTCCTGGGCAGTAATTAATTCATTCAAATGGATGTCTTGATAAGTAAAAGTATTGTGACATGTTGTGCAACGGAGAACCCCCCCCCCACAAGCAGTGACGCGGCGGGTGAGTCAGCGCTCCCCTCCCCCCCTCCGCACGGTAACGTAACGCGCGGTGACACAACAGGATGACGTGGCACCGATTCCTACTGTGACGTGGCATGCAACAGGCAAGCACTGCGGCTATATAAGGGAACTGCACAGCAGCTACGAGTTAGTTGAAATGTGGACATCGCCGAGTTCAGTAGTAGTCGAGCGAATGTGTTATCAACGAGTTCTCAGTTCGCAAGTTACGAGCTACAGACATGTGTGCGAGAATCAGTGATAGTTCGTGATAACCAGTTATATTTGGAGTGTGTAATTCAGGGAGACTTGTATAGCTCCCCCGTACTGTAAACGTGTAGACTACTGAAGACAGAGTGAACTGATTTGTGCATAGGGTTATAAAGTGTGAAACCCCGCAACTGTGTTATAATTAATTGTAGCCGTTATTTGTAGATTGTTAAATAAATCAATTAACAGTCTGAACGGCGTCTTAAGTAACAAAACACGTTACAGTATTTTAACTATAGAACTTCAGATTCCTGAATTGACTAAGAATGCACAAGTTTTGAAAAATCCACAGTTGCACTTTCAGATCAGTTTTCAGAATTCATTATACAGTGTAGTAGATTTTCCAGTCATGTTCTTTGAGTATGAAGTGCAATTTGTTATTGTGAGCAAAGAACATGAATTACAAGTGTTTGGAAGTTCCCCCCCCCCCAAAAAAAATATTTGGGCTTAGAAAGGCTGAAGTAAATTTAAAAACCTGTCAGAGTACCATCAAATTATATAACATAGGGTGTCATTAATTTACTATAACTTAATTGGTAATGCAACATGTTTTGACATCAAAGTGTCATCATCAGGGGCATTCATTCAATTACTACAGTGATAAAGATGCTGAGGGTTATTTTACATGATTGTACATGAAGTAACTGACAATTTGCTGTCTGGCTCTGTGTAGAGCAGTTCTTTCTTTGGAAAGGTAGATACTGCAGATGTATGTGGAACAGTAATCTTCAAATTATTCATTACATTTCAAGGATTTTAGTTGACCTGAATGAGGTAAACAGCGACTGATGGACTTGTAGTGATGGTGTTCAATATTTAAGTTCGACAACAGCCAATAAATTCCTGAACAGATGACTCTCAGTTGTATGTCCAGTTAATACCCTCAGATAAAGAGCTGATTAGTCATATAGTGAAAGATATTGTCATCAGTAGTCTCTGCATATTTACTTTCTTAAACATCTGTGGTCGTAACTTATGTGAGTTTTCATACTGTGAACAATAATAATGAAGTGTTCAAATTTCAGGGCAATTCTAATCCTGCCTTTGAAAAGAAAGCAGCTTTCAGTTCACCTTCATTTGCACCACAGTGAAATCTGTACAAAATGAATTACTGAGATAATGGGTTTTCTTGTAAGTAAGTAAAGGTATCCCTGTAACAGGCCGTGGAGGTCCATAGAGTTGGGAGATGTTGAGGCTCCCACATTTTCTAGACAGTCGGCTCAGAGATGGTGGTAAGGTTGTCAGCCTTACGCACCAGTTGCCCTTTACCCCCAGGAATATTCCTGGTACTCATTTCTGTGAGAGGCTGAGTTGACCCCAGGGCCATAGGGCTTTTCTTGCAGTGTGTTGAATTTTTTATTAAATGGGGTTTATGCAAAATTACAAGAAATTGTTAATCTTCTTATAAGATTTACTGTATAGAATTATGATAAAATAATTTGTTTCCATATATAAATAATTAAAGAAGCAGTATATATATGAATAAATACAATTACCTCATCAGTAATGTAAATGAATTTTTCAAACAGTGACATGAAATATACACTGAAGGAAGAGCTCAGATTAGAAACAAAGGAATGAATAATTATGATGTGACAAGCAGTGTGGGTTAGGTGAGTGTTCATAATGAGACAATTTGCCAGAGATTATGTGGTAACGATTTGTGGCAGAGAAGAAACGTGTATATCAGTTGTCATTTTGACCACAATCTCGCTAAGTTTATGTACTGGTTCTGGAAGGTAGAACATTTATTACAGTAAATAAAAATTCTGTAACTAGGTTTTTATTGGGCTTTGTCATAAAGAAATATTTGCTAAGCATGTGATCTCACTACATGTAATTACACTATATTGGTTTGTTAGGGAAGATATGGAAATTGGTGCAGGTTTGTATGAACACTTGGTGATAATGGAGTCCTCTGGTCACTAGTAGATTTCTCTTTTGGAACCTATTCACCTATATGCAATGTGGTCACAATTATTCTTACATTATTCATAATGTAATTTTTAAATTTGTTTCAGCCTTTACCACCACATCAAAATACATTACTAGAATTTGTTGATGAAACTGTAGGAACAAATGTGCCAAAGCAATTCATACCAGGAGTAGAGAGGGGATTCCGAATAATGGCACAGAAAGGTTTGTATGCAGATGTTCTGGGGTTTCTTCTTTTTCTTTTTGTTTGTATGTTGTGCGCACACTACTCTTGGATGGCCAACCTCTCTTTCTGAAGGCCCAGGTTTAATCCCAAGGTAATTAGTGTGTCAATTTTTTGTTCAAAGTGGCACTGGCACAAGTTCTTCTGTCTTCTCTTCCCCCATTCCGGTGATGTTTTATATTCATATATCTCCACTCTTGAGGTTTCCTTGAAGCCTGATTATCCAGCATGTGGTATGCCTTCAGTCCCCATTTGGATCTTCATTTCTGACCAGGACTTTTCATTCTGTTTCACTAACATTTCTCATTTCAAAAATAAATCTTAAATATTTGGTAGAAAGGGCTTAAATCAGTTGTATTAATTTTGATGTACACCGGCAGTATATGCGTAGTTTGTTTTCTTTAATAAGCATTAAATTTTAAGCCCAGGCCTTATATAGTGAAAGTAACAAGCATAGTACCTACACCTTAGGCCAGGAATAATGACATCCCATTGGTATAAGGGTCTTTTAGTCAGTTGTTACCCTTTATAATGATTGTTTATGTGAGTCATTTGTACCAAGAACCAAAGGAATATTCTCAACATTCAGAGAATAGAATACATGCAGGCAGAAACTGTGGTTATTGTGACGTACTGTATAGAATAGTTAATAGAATTAGTGTAAACTGGAAAAAAACTTATTGCCATGTTATAACACTTAAAATTTGTTGCTATGGTTACAGACTGTAAAGAAACATACAGTTTGTATTTTGCTAGCAAATTCAGACTCCATATCTGTTCATTACAGGCTTGTTATGTGGTCATAAACTGTCAGGCATCAGATTTCGGCTACAGGACGGTGCTCATCATATTGTAGATTCCAATGAACTATCTTTCATGCTTGCAGCTCAAGGTGCCATAAGGGAAGGTATGTTTTATAAATTGTTTGTTGCATTTTAGGGCATCTAATAACACATTTCACCATTTGTAGACATAAAATATAGTGCTGTTCCAATAGGTGCAGTTTTGCAACTTTTCATTGCAAGTACATCAAAAATTGATCAGCTGTTTGCTACACCCTATGTATGGAAGATGTTTTTAGCCATAGATATATTGCTTCATTCCATGCACAGATGAATGCTGAATGGACATGTGTTATGAATAGATCCTGTGCTACATAATTTAAAAGTGCTGTATATTCTTCCAGTATTTGAATCAGGTATCTGGCAAATTATTGAACCAATCATGGCTGTTGAGGTAACAGTACCAGAAGAGTTCCAGGGGGCTGTGATGGGTCAGTTGAACAAGCGTCATGGTATCATCACCAGCACTGATGGCATTGAAGGGTGGTTCACAGTGCATGCAGAGGCAAGTTAATAGCAATACACATATATATCTGTTGACTTTCAAGGTCTGTATTAAAATTGAGGTGTGAAGATGTGTCATGCATCAGTGCAATAGAAGTGTCTCAGGTCACCTACCCACATCCAACTACACTGTCAGCTGCCAAGGTGATAGTTACTGAGTTCTGGAACACACAAGGCATCACTGCATATTCTCATTAATTCATTTTTCTTTAACCTGCTTACTGCCAAGCATATTACTACAGATATGCAGATATTGTGGAACTTAATGGAGTTCTGTGCACAAAATAAGAAGTATACATCTGGAAAATAAAATATTATGTATTGTTGTGCTGTGTCTTAACATATGTTATGAATTACATGCAACTGAAAATCAAACATCAGACAAATTATATGATGGCAGACCTAGCAGAACACTCCTAATGAGACCAGTATATTTTAAAATATATGTAATATGAAAGAAGAGCTAATAGATTGACATGCACTAGGGAAAGTAGGGGGCTTACGTGGAATTGGAAGTGGAGGTGTTGATGATGACAGTAATGACGGCACTGTTTAATCTATTAATGTTTAAAAATTGTGCAGCCCTGCTCTCTAATCTCATTTCTGTAACTGTGTATGATGACAGTTGATCACACGTTCAGACAGTTGCGCTTAAAAATTGTGGCTGTTATGCCAGACTTTTACTGCATTATCATATTTGTCTCAAGCCATATTTATTTATTTGTCTCCATTGCCAAATGGTAATCCTGATGCATCTTTCTGTATCCATTCATGAATTATTCCTTGTGGAATATTCTCTTTGTCATTGTATGAATCATTTGGCCATTGATGCATTGCTTGTTCATTTTTCCATTTCCTCTTTATGAATATTTGATTTCCTCCACACCAGGTACATCAGTCAGCAAAGTCTCATTTGTGATAATGGGTTGTATCATCACATGAAGGCAAGAATTCAATTGCACATCACACCCATACACCTCAGTAAATTATAAGAGAATGGGCAGAATCCATGTCTGCAGTGGAATCCATTGAAAGAGTGCTCTATTTTCTCCCTGTTTTGTGTATAGTAGAATCAATGTTCTCTGCATAGGTACCACAGTTGAACAGGGAGCAAATTATTATGTAAGATCAGTGAGGAGAAAATGTGTGCACATTTATATTAATAGATGTGCAATATGCATTACAGAGGGTGCTTCAAAATAGAATGAATTCAGGCTGTATGATTTGTCCCCCCGCAGGGAACATGTTAATACCTATGCTATATCCAGATCTACATTGTAACAGACCAAACTATAATGAACTTTTACTAGATTTAACTTTTACACAATTTTCAGGCATGAAATAATTGTGGTCCTTCAACATTCCTGTGTATTTCAGGTACCACTGAATGACATGTTTGGTTATGCCTCTGAATTGAGATCCGGCTCCCAAGGGAAAGGCGAATTCAGTATGGAATACAGCAGATATTCACCTGTTTTGCCAGATGTACAGGAGGCGTTAATTCGGCAATATCAGGAGAGCCAGTGCATCACACAGGAATTAAAGAAGAAGAAGAAGAATTAGTGTCTTTAATTTGTGTGCTGTAAAATACATTATGTTTATAGCAAATTAATGCCAAAGACCAAGCAGTTTCATGAGTTTTGTCTTATTGTAATTGAATAATGTCATTATAGCTTGGGTCACTGCTATTGTTATGTAATAAGCAGCAGTGTTTAATTTCATAGCATGTTAACAGTAACAGCAGCATCACCATCACGATCTCCTTTTTTTTTTTAAATTCGCTTAGTGGGGGGTGGAGTCCATCTGGGTCTGCTTGGCATGGTGGCCACTGATTGGCCTATTGTATCTGCCCCGGGTGATTATGATGATGGAGAATTTGGTGGAATGAAGATTGACAGGGGAACCGAAGTACTCGGAGAAAACCTGCCCTACTGCCACTTTGTCCACCACAAATCACACTTGACCAGACGCAGGATTGAACCTGGGCTGCTGCAGTGGGAAGCCAGTGACTAACCACTTGATCTATGGCGTGACCTTATCACGATCTCCTTAATTTCTGTTCTTGTAACACTCATCAATAGTTCATGAGTTCACAAAGTATTTTATTGGTTGTAATAATTCACACAGAACTATAAAATAATACACAGTGATCAAATAAACAAGGTTGATTTATTTAGTGCAACACAAACTCCAGTTAGCTTATGAAGTACACTTGAAAATTTTCAAAGTTCATGGTCAAATTGTTGAAGGAGTAATACACATTTGATGTCAAACACCTAAACATTGTTCAAAAACCTTACAGATGCTTATAAAGCATCTTTCTTCCTACTATCAAAAATTAACTACAGAATACAAATGTGAGTGGTTTATTATTTAAAATGAATGAGTTATAGAAATTTCCCCATTAGCTGAAAATTATATAATTTTTAACTCTGTGACTATTGAAAATTAACAAATGTATACAAATCTTAGTGGCTTGTTATTTAAAACTAATTAGTTTCAGAAATTTTCCTGTGAGCTGAAAATTTTATAATTTTTAGCTCTGTGATGGCAGCTATACCTAGGTATCAGATTTCTTTCTGCTCCTCTAATTCATATCAACAACAAATTTTGACACATCACTAAAGTAGGAGAAGGCACCCATCTCTTATCCACTGCCCTAGCTCACAGGGAAATAAATATCTTCTCTTGCCTCACACTTGACTGTCAGCAGTCAGGTACATTGCTTCCATGATGGCAGGGTGTTGCAACTTTCTCTGAGCGTGAGGAAGATTCAGAAATAGAAGACAAGAATAAAAACGTTGCATTTGGATGGTGAAAACACTTATCCACTTAAGATAAATTAATGAGTTCTAGAAATTTATTAACTTAAAATTATGTAATTATTTAACTCTGTGATGGTAGGTGTACCTAAGTACCAAATTTCTACGTGCTAATCTCATATCGACAAAAAATCTTGAAACCGATCACTAAAATAGGACAGGGCACCCTTCTCTTATCGACTACCCTGCCTCACAGGGAAATATCTTCAACCTCTTTTTATCCTCTGGGCCATGCAGCAGTCACATAGATCAGTTCCTGCAGGCAGGGGATAAATCACACACTCACATGTAAGATTTGAGGTTTTCACAGTGGTGACTATGAAGAATGCCATCTTCTGGGATGTGGTGCTGTGTAGATATTGTGTAAACCGACGTTTCGGAGGAACGTATCGCTTACATCTTCAGGGTATAAAAATCCACAAGTGAGGAACCAGCGTGAGCAGGTGGGCAGGTGATACATTCCTCCGAAACTTCGATTTACACAATATCTACACAGTGGCACAACCCAGGAGGGGACATTCTTCACAGACATACAGGTAATAACAGAAGTTTGGCTAAAATATTATATTGAAATCTTGGTTAAAAGAATTATTTCAATTAAGTAAGAATCTAGCCGCACAGTTGCAGTCTCTGCTCTGAAATAAGAAAAGCTTGATATCCACAGACTGAAGAAACCAAAATTCACTCAACATGAATGAAACTAATTCATAAACAAGTATGAATGTTCGTAGTCAAAGAATTGTTTGCCATTTCTTTGTCCTTAAGTTCAGTACATGATACTGGATACAAAATACAGTGAAGCCTCCATTTAATGTTCCTTGATTTAAGGTTTCCCCATACAGATGTTTAGTCTCAATAATCCCAAATCAATCAATTCAGTGCTAAAGTACCTCTATTTAAGATTTTGCTCAGTTTAGTGCTCAAATTCAGTGATCTCCAAAGAAACCTGAAAGGCAGGTTTCAATGTGTACTTATAAAAAATTGTAAATAGAGCTCTGGTTAACA
This sequence comes from Cryptotermes secundus, assembly GCF_002891405.2. Taxonomy (NCBI): domain Eukaryota; kingdom Metazoa; phylum Arthropoda; class Insecta; order Blattodea; family Kalotermitidae; genus Cryptotermes; species Cryptotermes secundus. Next base: position 274,315 of record NW_019719379.1, on the reverse strand, counting down.
TATTTTGAAAGAAAAATAAGTAAATGCATAATATCAGCAATCTGACTCTGGGAAGATACCAGATGGTATTAAATGGTGAAAGGTAAAAAAGGTAAAGCTATCCCTGTAACAAGCCGTGGAGGCCCATAGGGTTGTGAGACCTTGAGGGTCCCACATCTAGACAGTCGGTTCACAGATGGCAGTGAGGTTGTCAGCCTTACATGCCCGCCGCACTTTACGCCCCAGGAAAATTCCTGGTACTCATTTCTGTTAGAGGCTGAGTCAATCTCAGGGCCATAATACAGCTGAAAGGATTAGGTGAAGTGAAAAAATCCACAGACCTCATCGGAACTTGAACCCATGACCTTCCAGCTTGTAGTATAGTGCCTCAAATGGTATTAAATTTGGATAATAATTGTGATAATCATGTATTTCAAATGCACCTAACAGATTAAACATTTATGTTTCCTTCCATAAATTGTCAGTATGAATCAGTTTGAATCGGGTCTTTTGTTGCTTAAAGATAAGAGAGGTGTCTCATTTTCAACAGAGGTAAAGCCCATGTTGGTTTTGATGTCAATTAGCAAAGTATTTTAAGTAACAGATAGTATGCAGTTTTCCAGAACACAGAATTAACTGACAAACTGAATTTTTTTCTTCTCATGTGACCAATTTGCAGATCTCAAATAATGCCACCTTTCACCCTAGTTTATATAGGTGAGAATTTGGTCAGACAAGGTGATTCCATGTATTTCACCCACTGTTCATGTTTCCCTTTTATTGATTCTAAATAGCTAATAGAGATGTGGACTAGATTATGTAGCACACTTTAATGTAGGTGTTACTTTAATTCACATGGAAGGCGGTGCTCATGAATATTCTTTGGAACATGTCTGTTTGTTTCTATGTTTGTTTGTTTTGAGATTTTAATTAAAAGACTGTGTACAAAACACTGATTGACACTTTTTCAATTACAGCACAGTTCTCAGTGATAAGTAGGCTTGTACAATAAGTACTGATGAGGAACACTGAATAGTCGTTTCACCTTCAAGATGGAAACAGTAGGGACCTAGAAAACAATGACAGTACAGACTACATCTGCACTTCACTGTTACCCAAAAACAAGATCCATGTTGCTCTTGGATTTGGCTTTATTTTCTAAGTAAATCATTGAATGAGCACTCAGCATTGAGACTAGCTTTGAGGTTTATTAATGCTTTCCTTGTCAAGTATCAGGGTAATTGTGTATGAATAGAAAAGGATGTGGAAGAAAGTGGGCCATTTTAAATTACTAGATCAGGATTCATCAAAAGAGGTTAAGAAAACCTCAGAACAGCCTGCCTTTGGGCCAAGATTTGAGCCATGGAGCTCCTGAATATAACCGTGACCTTCAAACTATCACAGCAGAATCAAATACAACTGTTGAATATTATTTTCAGGGATGTTACACCATTTAGTGCAGTATAAATTCAACGTTTTGGAGGAATGTGCCTCTACCATCTTCATGTCAAACAATAAGCCAAGCAACAGGAAGGAGACTTTGATGGCGGGCACAGTACAGTCCTTTGAAACTCTGACGAAATTCTACCAGGCTACACGGCGTCACATTCCATAAAATAAGGACTGTTCTGCTTCCATCTTCAAGGTCAAACAATATGACAAGCAAGAAGACTTTGAAGATGGGAGACAGTACGTTCCCACCAAACCCCCCAAACTTCGGTGAACCCCTACTAGACTAAACGGTGTCATACCTCAGAAAATAGTGTTCTTCATAGTTGCTGCTTTGAGAACCCGAAATCCAAAATATAATTCATATAAAGGATTTATAGTTTTTAGAAGTTGTCACTTAGAGCACAAAATATATCAAAATTGATATATATTTGCATATCCTCCAGCCTGTCTGATTATTATATGCGTGTGTTATTATTTATGCACGGAAATAACATTCAGCCGGGCAGTGAAAGCACGTGCAACTATTTACGTGTGCTAGCAGACGACACTATAAAGCACTATAAGGTGTGCCCTCGCCGCAGTGACGTAGAAAGTACCCACAAAACATTGCTGTAGAAGGATGAGAGTTGTAACATGGCGATGGTTGGTACGAAGATGAGCGGTCACTTACAAAGTCAACTTACACGGTCTCTAGAACGATTATTAGAAGAAGCACATTTAAGTGGCGAGTTAAAGTTAACAGGAAGAAAACTGAAGGATTTTCCAAACGCAGGAGAGAAGTATAACCTAAGTGATACAGTTATTGCAGGTACGTGCTTAAGTTTCAGTCAAGGCGTTTCGCCTGCCAGACCGCTTTGTTATTATGCTGGGTTGGGCCAGTAGGAAGGGATGTCAGTTTTTGGGCTTGAATGAGCATCGATTTGATATTTAATTAGTTAAGTATGTACCTTTAATCTGTACACANAACGTCGGCCAAAACGAAGAATACACGGTGCCTAAACCCAGAAGACAACTTTCTTCATTGTCATCGCCGTGAAAACCTCAAAAATTAAATAGAATGTTCAAGTTTACAAATTACACTCTTCTTCAGGCTAATTGCTAATGTAGTGTAAGTAACGTTTCTGTGCGATAAACATCATTAGAAATATTACTTAAAGTCGCGTAGTTGAAAGTTGAATGTGGTTTCAGAATACAGTAAGTTAAAAGTGAAAAAGTCGTAAGTATTCGCATGTTGGATTTGAGTTTCTCAAGGCGGTGACAGTGATCAGGACTATCATCTCAGATTTGACGTCGTGTAGTCTGGTGGAAACGTACGGCCGGCATCGTCAGGGTTGAAGAGCAAGCCACGCATCCAGTAAGTAGGCAGAGTGCTTGCTCTGCTTGCTACTTGAATGGCGTACTGCTTGACCGTGAAGATGGAGGCAGTACGTTCCTCCGAAAGGTCGGTAAACTTCTAACAGACTACACGGCGTCCCATCGCTGAATCTTATACACCTAAAATCGGCAGTAATTTGTATAGATACGGTAACTCCCCTGGGATAACTGAGTCGGTATAGCAGTGGGCTATGGGCTAGATGTGCGAGGTTTGATCCCTGGCATGGGAAAGACATTTTTCTTTACTCCACAGCGCCAATATCGGCTCTGGGACCCAGCCAGCCTCCTGTCCAGTGGATACTAGAGGATCTTTTGCTAAGGGTAAAGCAGCCAGGGTGTGAAGCCAACCAGTCACTTCCCATCTAGTGCTGAGACCAAGAATGGTGGAGCTATACCTTCACTTCCCCATATGTCTTTATAGCGTGGTGTTTAATTAAGTACAGAGACAACTATATTTTTTTTTTCATTCAACTTCCCATTCTTTGGTTTTAGAAGTAAGCCACCCAAATAACAGCTAGAATCATAAATTCATGTGCAGCAAAGAACACTTTGCAAATAACTGTAATCATTCACATCCTTTTATAACTCATTTTGTCAAAGACCAGGAGTATCATATGTATTCATAGGGCAAGGTATAAAATATGCAAATAAAACCAATTTTGAGCATTTTAGAAAAGTATGTATGAGATCAAGTAATCATAAGGAAACCCAAAATACGTGTAATTCAGTGACAGGCAGTTAGATGAGAATGATTTGTTCCTTATACACATATTCTTCTTTGTGTAGGCATGCTGTAATAATACAGAGCAGTCACTCACACACAAACTGAACCCAGTATGTGCATAAAACAGTTAAAAAGTATTCCAGAAAATGTATAGGACAGTTCACTTATTGATATTGAGTTCAGAAAGGATAGCATACAAGTATAATCCATTATAGAATATGTTATGACATACCTACCTACCACTCAGCGCTATAGCCCTGGGTGAGCCTGGCCTTCTGTACAACCAGTCTCCACAACCACTGCGTGCTGCCATAGGAATGGATCCACGCATAATGACCCAAGGCTGGTTGTTAGGTTTCTGAACAAAATTCTGTTTATAGGATGAGGTTGTTAGCCTCATGCCCAACCCCCAACTTGGAGGACCAGGATGTCTCTCTTAGTCTGGACTCTACCCTTTGACCTTTCCAGCATGGGTGACACTACTGGTAGTTAAACTACCGCCAGCATAGCTCTCCAAGTCACAGAGTCACGCAAGCCCCGCCACCACGACAAGGTGGAGACACCTTTAGAGGGCATGTTATGACATATCATATCATATCCCTGCAAGTACTTGAACACAAAAGGAAATCTATGAAGGATAACTATGCACCCATTTAACCTGCAATTCAGTCTTTGCTTCAAGGTCACTGATTTTCAGTCTCTGAAGGCTTACTCAGTATATTTTGGCAGGAACAGCAGTACTTTAAAGTGAGAGACATCTTGGTTCCAAAGTTGGTTTAGAAGATTGAAGGTGTGTCAGAATAAAGGGGTGGACACATTGAAGGAGAATCATTGCTGAAATAGAGTAAACTTTGTTAGATTTCTGTATCTCAGAATTTTTATAAAGTATATTGAAATATTTACTGGCAAACATATAACTAGTTATGAAATCAAGTATATTTGAAGACAGTTTTATTGTCAAGTGTTCATTAGTTTACTCAGAACACTGAAAGTCCCTGATCAGAACCAGAAGAAGAGAGAAGAATGAAGCATGTTTGTAGATTTTTGTGAATGCCGTATTATTTCACTCTTTTGTGAGGTAGAAAAGTAATTCTCTTTACTGTTCTACCCAGAGGATGGAGGCAGCACGTTCTTCTGAATTGTGGGTAATTATCTATCAGAATGTACATGCCACATCCTAGAAGACAGACTCTGCCATGAGAACACCAAATCTCTTAATCCTTTTCTTTTTTCAAAGTGGTATATTTGTTGAAGAAAGCAGTCTTTCGGATGAACGTCGGTTAACACCACATATACACGGTGCCAAATCCCAGAAGACTGCTTTCTTCATAGTCACCGCCGTGAAAGCCTCAAATCTTACATGGTATATTTGTTGCTCCCATTATCTGAAAACTTGTCTGATCTGCTGATGATCCACTGCCTGGCTCAGCTTTCCCACCTGCACATGAAGGAAAGCTTTTCTGGAATCTACTCTGTATCCCCCCCCACCCCACTGAAGCCACTTTCACCCCAGAATCGAGGGGCTGCTTCTGCTCCTGTGGTTTACCACATTAGTTCATAAAACTTTAGATATCTCGTGCATAAGGTATAGATTCTTTTCCTAGACACCCAGGCTCCTAAGCATTGCTCAGGTCTTGGACAACACCCATGTATGAAACCGACCTACGTCTTCTGTCTGATATATGCCGTATTTCCTTCCAAGCCTTGTGAAGAGTTAAAGATAGTTTCGTGTCTAATTCCCACATCCATTTTGACTGATGCTTGGTGACGATCCAGGCAGGTTAGAGCTGGGGTTTGTTTATGTACACTAGACCGATTTCTTTGTTAGGGATCATCCATTGACTTTTTGCCTTGTTCTAGTTTTCGGTGACCTTTCCTTTTTTTTTTTTTTGTGGGTGGAGGGATGTCAGTAAACTTTAATTTGTTTGTAGCATATGACCCCTGAGAAGTGTTTTCAACTCGGAGCTAGCAGATAAGGAAGTACTCAAAAGAAACGTTTGTTGAAGCGTAGTAACATAATTTCACAAAAATATAGTATGTTCAAAATATTTTGTTCTTCGTTGCTCGGTCATCACTTGAGCCATTTCCTCGTAAGTGGTAGCACATGTCACGCGATCGGATCTCGTTTTCCGTTGTCTGCAAGTTTTAGGGGAAATAGTTTTTAATAATCCAGTGCCGATTTCTGAAATATTAATCGAGGCAATGACCAACGACGAGATCCGCTGCCGATTTAAGATCCCCCGTTGCATGATTGCCGTGAAATCTAAAATGTATAGAATATTATTTATTGAGAACCCGGAAACATGGTGGTGATGAAAACAACCCGTTTCCTAAAGTTCGATGTAAAAATAGCATCGTAAATATTTATGTAGTATGGGCAAGTATTGGAACCGGGGTAGCTCACTTGGTATAGCGACGGGCTACGGGCTGGACAGCTGGGGTTCGATTCCCCGCAGGAGGAACACAATTTTGTATTCCACAGCGTCCAGACCGTCTCTGGGGCCCACTCAGCCTTCTATCCAGTGGGTACCAGGAGTAAAGCGGCCGGGGCGTCAAGCTGACCAGTCATCTCCGTATGCTGCCGGGGTCCAAAACGGTAGAGTTACGCCTCTGTTCTCAGAATTACTGGATTTCTGGACCTTTTCCATCGTCCGGCATTCTAGAGACTAGAAACCACGACGTTTCGGAAACTGAGCTGTTTCCGTCTTCAGATGCGGGGTTTAGGAGACCAGTGGTTGAGGTTAGCTCTTTCTAAGGGACCCAACTGAGTAGATGTCTTCCCCTTCACATACCTCACCAGCGTATTTTCCCTTGCAGGGATACATAAATACGCAAAATAATCGGTACAGGAGTTCACAGAATCCACATCTAACCCACGAAGTCCCACTCCATCCAGTTAAAGGTAGTGTCTGGTATGCTGTAAATGTAAGAAGGGTTGTTGGGCATGTGTTAGTTAACGAAACCACTAATTGCGAAAAATGTGTACAGGTCATTCAGAAGCAGTTTTTTCCAAAGTTTACAGAAGAAGAAAGACTCAGCTACTGTCACACTGCACGTATGTCTATGTAGGATTTGTCCGATGTCTTCGGAGACAGAAATATAAACAGTGATTTTTGGCCAACACGTTCATCCGATCGTACTCCTTGTGTTTTTTATTTTATTTTTTATTTTTGGAGTGTTTGAACGATAAAGTTTGTTACAGTAATCCCTGAACGGAAGAACTAAAATAAAATATTCGTAGGGAAAACCGCAGAACATCTTCAAAGGGTAAATCAGTACCTCTTCCGCCACTGCGAGGAATGTCTGTGTGTAGAGGGACAGTATTTTCAACACCTTACGTGATCTGTGAATTGTAACTACTTCATTACGAACGTTATCGGCTAACAGGCAAATTGATTCATCGTCAAAATTTTATGCGCCTCGCAGCCGGCAGTGCACAGGTCGCCGTGAAGCGCATAGCCGCGAACCGGTCAACAAAGGTAAGAACCACTCTGTATTAACTGTGGGCAAGTACATTTTCTCACAGGCCTCGTTTGACTCATAAATGGCCGCAGATCGAATAGCCCCGCGAGAAGCATTCTACAGTCAGAAGTTTAAGTAAAGGCATATAGAGGGTTTGAAATTAATCATCTCTTAAAATTGCCGCTGGACGGATTGATGTTATTGCCTCCTGCTCTTTTACCCACCGTTGTAGTAAGAATGAAATATTAACCGTGGATGAAATCCGTTGTGCAGTGTAGTTTAGTAGTACAGGTATCTGTAAGGCTTTTTTGGCAAGGTAACACTTGTTGGTGAAGAAGTTTAAAAATGTATCATCACCGGCTTCTTGCTTTTGCCAGGCACTTTGATATATAGAACAGTCTTCACCACCACATCATCATTAGTTCAGTCTCATTTCCGAAGTCATAAGATGTTTGAGAACAGGGTGCTGAGGAGAATATTTCGGTTGAAGAGAGATTGGAGAAAACTACATAATGAGGAGTTTCATAACTTGTACTCTTCACCAAGTATAATTAGAGCGATCAAGTCAAGGAGGATGAGATTGGCAGGGCATGTAGCACGAATGGGGGAGAATAGGATTGCATGTAGGATATTGGTGGGAAAGCCAGAAGGAAGGAGACCACTAGGAAGACCAAGACGTAGGTGGGTGGACAATATTGATATGGATTTTAGAGAGATTGGGTGGGATGGTATGGATTGGATCGATCTGGCTCAGGATAGGGACCAGTGGAGGGCTCTTGTGAATACGGTAATGAACTTTCGGGTTCCATAAAATGCTGGGAAGTTTTTGAGTAGCTGTACAATTGACGGCTTCTCAAGAAGGGCTCACCACCGTGAGTGAGTGGATTTGAGACAGGATTTCTCGTAGGCTAAGGTATGAATGAATGTTTGGATAGTATTCTTAGGCTTTTGTTGAATTGGCATCTGCAGCTTCCTTTCTTTCTTCGTGCGCCCGTCAGACTCGGTTGTGATCTATTTTTGACTTCCGTTCTGAAGTAATTATCGAGGTTTTTTTTTTGTCCAAATAAAAGAAAGCGGACTATGCGGATGGAAGGTAGGATTTTTGTAAGCCCACTGGAGTCGTAAAAGACTGTTTCATTGTGGTAGCTCCGTTCTCCATCAGATGATATTTCCAGCGAACTCTGGCACGCGTATTTTTTTTTTCAAGTTTCAAGCAGCTTCAGATTACAGTTATTTTTTCTGAGTCCGATTACAAACTCTCAATTGTTTTGATCTTGACCTCATATTAGGCGAGGCCATGTAGGCTGCCAAATGGCAGAAAGACATAGTTTTGTCGCAGCGGATTATAATTATCTTTGCATCGTTACGTCATCCTTGCACAAGACTATGGATGCGAATGCTCTTTTTCATGTACCGTACATTTAGGTTCATTTTCGTCGAAAATAAGTTTTGAAGTCATATTGTATGTCGAAAACATGTTTTATTTCAGTTTCGTCCAAGAGAGCAGATGTTATTCAGCAAAATACAAACCAGTCCTCCATGCAGAATTAGAGATTAAAAACGTATTATAACACTAATCTTCAACAGAATCGAAGGTTTTCCACGCGACGTTATATTCCTGCGTGTGTAAGTGCGAGTACATACTGGCATATTTTGTTGCTGTACGTCATATAATTGGGGAGCCGGGATAGCTCAGTCGGTATAGCGACTGGCTACGGGCTGGACGACTGAGGGGTCGGAGTTCGAGTCCCGGTAGGGTGAAGATCTTCTCTTCTCCATGTCCAGACCGGCTCTGGGGTCCACCCAACCTATCCATTGGGTTCCGGGGGTAAAGCGTCCGGGGCCTGAAGTTGAGCACTCACCTCCAACTAATGCCGTGATCAAGAAAATGTTGGTCTATACATTCACTCCCCCGTACGCCTTCATGGCGTAGTGCTTAATTAGCTAAGCATAAGGACAAATTTACCTTACGTCATATAATTGTTTTACAGTGAACCGAAAGTAAGTCAAGGAAACGATAAAAGAAATGCTATCTCATTTAAAGACAAGAGAGTAAGTTGGGTTAGTATCGATGTCGCCTAAGAAGTTCGTGCGTCTGTTGTATTGTTATTACTGATTGTTCCAAATTAAATAGCACGGCTGTGGGGTGGCCTCCTGTGTCATGACGGCCATAAGTTTCATGAAGATAGGTCAATTGGATCGAAAAATGAAATGTGAACACACACGCGCTCACAGAGTGGTGATGTCATATTCCAGCTTGTTTTCCTTTTATGGGGAGACCGCCTCTGTAGTCTAGTGGTCAAGAGTTCCTGGCTACAGATCCAGATGCCCCGGGATCGATTCCCGGCGCTACCAGATTTTCTGAGGAGTAGTGGGTCTGGAACGGGGTCCCCTCAGCCTCGTGATGATAATTGAGGAGCTATTTGAAGGGAATAGCGGCTTCGGTCTAGAAAACCGAAATTAACGGCCTTGGGGATCCTTTGCACTGACCACGACACCCTCTATACGCTAAAGCTGACATCAACTTCGCCGACAAACAGCGGTCGCTCGGTCGGTATAGTTCGCTTGAGGACAACAGGCCACGGAGGAGTTTCCTTTTAAGGAGCGAGGTAGGCAAAAATCGGCTTATAGAACAATATGTTAGTACGTGACATAAATACAGATTTTATTAGGTCGGAAATCATAAATTTTTAGAAGCCCTTTTTGACATGGCGTATACTTTTTATTGTTTTATATACTTAACGGAATACTATGGAAAATGCATACGCAGTGTGAAATTTTGACACACCTCCATCGCTTTATTAAATGCAACTAAGTGCCTGATTTTATTGCGTGAGTGCCTTAAAAATAAATTGAGATCATTGCAGTTTTGGATGCAACAAAGCAAGAACCGCCTCCAACTGGGATATTTTTCTCATCGTTAATGTTTTATTTCTGTTGGCATTGGACGGTTTTGTCTGGCGACTTTGTGTATGCCGTAGATACTTTTAAGTAGCCTGATTGTTTGAAGTCAGTGTTTAATATAGACTACAAAGCATGGTACCAACTTTTTCGGCGCCAGCTGTGAATAGCCTTGTGTTTCATGGCCTGCATTGTTTCCATAGAAGAAATATCACGAAGAGATGGATACTTGAAGTTGCACTACGATCTTGAACCTTCTCTTTCATGCGCGTTCTAATACGGGACTTAGAACCTATCCAACTGACGCGGGTTTATACAAGTCCTCCATGCGCCTTCATGGTGTAGTGCGTAATTAAACATAGGAACAACTGTGCCTTATCTTTACCTCTGCAACGATAACCTGTGACGTACTCGTAAAGAACTCGGACTGGAGTAGGATTCGATTCAGTCACCTACGCATGAGCCTAATACCCTGAGCCATGAGATAAATCACATTTTGTTATGTTATAAACACGGATTGCCCAAATACAACATTAATAATGCAAGAGTTGCATTGCAATGCAGTAGGATAGTAGGGTTTGTAAGTTCTGCCAGAAAATCCATGTTGTTTCGTAGTACTCTGCATGCCACCGCGTATTGAGTGGAGTTTGGTTTACTGCCCAAACTCACTGGGTGCATTGTTCACACCACGTATTATTTAGGCATGTCCCCAGGTCTTAGTCTCTTGTTTTGTTAAATGTTCGAACGCGTTAATCGGAGAATAATGGTAAGGTTTGATGTGTCAGCAAGGACAAGAATGAGTCCCGTTTGTTTAATAATTTGCAGTAAATCTTAAATATCTCGTAAATTGTGCTGACCACGTGTGGAGTGTCCGTATGTTACTTTTAACTTTTTTTTTCAGTAGTTTTGATAATCGTTTCTATTATAACTGTTTCGTTTGCAAAAGAAAATTCGCACTTATCTCCAGCCAGTAGTGAAATTAGCTTCTCCTTTTGCCCTTATACCACATTTAGTGTCGTGGCTAGTGGAATCGATGTTTACTTTATATATGAATGCTAATTTTGCTATACACTGTATTCACGGTTTATATATTGAAGATGAGAACAGCATACAGAATTGTATTCAGAATATTTGAAGGGAAGAGCACTTTTTAGATCTGTGCGAATAATTCCGTGGCCTGTAGTCCGCAAACGAACTATACCGACTGAGCGATCGCCGCTTGTCGGCGAAGTTAGTGCCTACTTTTGCGGATAGAGGGTATCGCGTGGTCAGCGCAACGGATCTCCACGGCGTGCTACAGAAGGCCGGGTGGGCATTGCCTAAGCCTCTTTTGTATTTACATATTTTCTTACAATTAAAAAAAAGATCTCCACGGCCGTTAATCTCGGTTTTCTAGACCAGAACCACTATTTCCTAGAAATAGCTCCTTATTTATCAGTTGGTAGATCTGTGCGAATGGGAATCAGAAATTTTAACCATTACATCACGAGTTTTAATCGTGTTTGCTGCGGTCCGATCAGAATCCTTCTGTCTGACATACTTAATTCTGTCAGATAAGTTACATTTAGTTTTTCAGAAATTGGACGCGTACAGTATACGAGAAAAAGGCCTACTTCTGATGCCTTTTTTTCATGTCTTTTCAAGTCTGTAACAACAGAAAGGCAGTGTGTTTAGTTTTCTCACGTTGCAGTGAGACTGGAATAAAGTTATTGTGAGTATCTCTCGCCGCTGCTTTTTAACTATGCTTTATAATATGCCATTAGGAAGGGCAGGAAAACCAGGTGGGACTGAAATTAAACGGGTCATATCAGCTGCTGGTTTATGCTGATGATGTGCATCTACATAGATACAGTATAGAGAAACACAGAAACTTTAATTGATGCTAGTAAGGAGGATGGTCTAGAAGTAAACGCAGAGAAAACTCAATGTATGTTGGTGTCTCATCACCAGAATGCATGTTAGAATCATGACATAAAGATAGTTAACAGGGCCCTTGATAAACATGACACAGTTCGGATATTTGGGAACGACAGTAACAAATCAAAATTTGATTCAGTGGGAAATGAAGAGGCGATTTAACTCGGGTAATGCTTGCTACCATTCAATCCAGAGCTTTTTGTCTTCTCGTCTGCTGTCTAAAAACGTAAAAACTGGAATGTACAAAACTATAATTTTGCCTGTAGTCCTGTATGGGTGTGAAACTTGGTCTCTGACATTAAGGGAGGAACATAGACTGAGGGTGTTTGAGAAAAGGGTGCTGGGGAGAATATTTGGACAGAAGAGAGATGAAGTGACAGGAGGTTGGAGAAAACTTCATGAGGAGCATCATAACTTGTACTCTTCGCCAAGTATAATTAGAATGATCAAGTCAAGGAGGATGAGATGGACAGGGAATGTAGCACTAATGGGGAGAAGAAGAATGCTTATAGGTTATTAGTGGGAAACTAGAAAGAAAGAGACCACTGGGAAGACCAAGACGTATGTGTGTGGATAATACAAAAATGTATCTTAGAGAGTTAGGATGGTATGGATTTGATTGATCTGGCTCAGGATAGGGACCAGTGGAGTGCTCTTGTGAACACGGTAATGATCCTTCGTGTTCTTCAAAATGTTGGGAAATCCTTGAATAGTTGCACAACTGGTGGCTTCTCAAGAAGGGCTCAGCTGCTTGAAAATTAATTAGCGAATAGTTAGTGGCTGTTGCAGCGGCCTCCGTAGTCTAGAGGTAACGTTCCCACCTCATGACTCGTAGTACGCGGGTTCAAATACCCGGCGGAGGTCGTCGAATTTTTAAGGGCGGAAAAATTCAGGGAACAAGTCCTCCGGGAGGGACTTTAAGCTGTGTCCCGTGTCGTAACTTTACGGCACGTAAAAGAACCTCATATCCCCAAAGGGGACCACTGAGCCAAATTCTAGGACGTTTCCCGCCCAACAGTAGTCTCTAAGGCCTCTTATAGATGTGGGAAGCATTATAGACACCGCTAAGCAAGTGACCGAACTCGCTTGCTCGGCGGGACTGATTGTACGCACCATTTATCGGTAGGGTATAGAGACTGGTAGAATATCATAGAGGGAAGCACAATAGATCAAACTGGTCGCGGTGCATGGGGAAACCCACCCTCTCTAACTAACTAACTAGTGGCTGTTGCTGCCTAGCATTATACACGTACAAGTAAAAGCAATATGGAATCTGTACATAAAACGTTCATTCCGAGAATCTTTGTAGGTTATTTTATGGCGGAAAGAGAAAACGTCAGATCTGCGCTGGAGCGTGTCGAGCAGACCTAGGAAATTAGCAATATGTTCATGTCATGCACTGACTCCCTCCTGGACCAGTCAAAATCCTTTCGAGGGTCGCCTCCGGTCCGTGACTCTCCAGCTCGACTTTCTCTTGCTTGAGGTTCTATCAGGACCCGCTCCCAGAACACAAGGTTCTATCTAAGTCTGATTATACACTGAAACTGTTGGCATGACCGGCGACTTAATTCGGACCAGACGCTCTCGTACAAGGATCCGCGATTTTGCCGCATGTATAAAGTAGGCGAACGTTCTGTAAAAAAATCTCACATTAGGCTTGCTTGACTTCCAAATTTAAAAATGTACAAAGCTTAAAGCGGGGCACGCGGTAGCGTAGTTGGTTGAGGCACTGTTCTACAAGCCGGAAGGTCGCCGTTTTGATTCCCGGTAAGGTAATTCGATTTTTTTAAATTTACCCAACCCCTCCAGCCGCACTATTGCCCTGGGGTCGACTCAGCCTCTAACATAAATGAGTGCTAGAAATCTTCCTGTGGGGGGAGGCCGGTCGGCGCGTAAGGCTGACAATCTCACCGCCATGTGTGAGCCGATTGTCTGGAAGATGTGGGAGCCTCGACATTTCACAACCCTATGGGCCTGATAACGGAGATAATTTTACATTTTTTTTTCTACAATGCTTAAAGCCTAGATATTGCCTACAACAACTGCTTGATTGTTATTTAATGATTTCTTCTCGGTTTAACAGGAGTGAACTTAGATTGAGTTGGGAATGTAACAGCCTACTGTGGGTAAAGATTTGGAAACTGCCGTGGCCTTTCCAAAGGTGCTGTGCCGGCGTTTGCCTCGGGAGCCTATATTCACGAGAAACTTCACTTACGATGAAGTTTCTGGCATTAATAATTGGATTAGATATAAACTACGTAAGCATACATGAGGAGCCGGTATAGTGACTGGCTGGACGACCGAGGTGTCGGAGTTCGAGTCCCGATAGGGTCAAGAATTTTCACCACGTCATCCAGACCGGCTCTGGGTCTACCGAGCCACCTATCCAAAGGATACCTGGTTCTCTTTCCCCGGTGGTAAAGCTGTCAGGGCATGAAGCTGGCCACTCACCTTCAAGTAGTGCCGAGGTCAAGAAAATATGGATCTGTACATCCACTCCCCCATACTCCTTCATGGCATAGTGCTTAATTAGTTAAGCACAGGGACAACTTTACCTGTTACATGTGGAGTAACGTTTGAATTCTAACTACCGTTACCGCCTGTGAAGAAACAAGCGGGAAAGCTACAGGTCGGGCTGATCGGAATGAAATAAGAGAAAATAACGTCAGCAGACTGGACGAATATAATTACACGAAGAGCTGTACGGCGACTGAAAACGTACTGAGTCACGGCTAGCGAAGAGCTGTAAAGCGTTCGGCACGCTCCAGGCATTTTGGCGAAGTCAAACATTCGTTGCCCGAGTACAAACACAAAAAAAGTCGCAACATGCGTTTACCATCCAACAGAGAAAACAAATGAACTCTGTGTGTCAGTCTGTACCCCAGCAGCGAAATAAAAAGGATACTTCATCTTGAACGCTCCGTTGTCAAACTGCCTTGTCACAAAGGATCAACTGTAGTGGTTTCTCGATAGGCCTATAGGCCATATGTGTAAAATTTAGTGCTTTAGAAAGAGGGTAATAAATATCTGGAGGTAAAGCGCTCGGTAGCGTAGTTGGTTGAGGCACTATGCTACAAGCCGGAAGGTCGCGGGTTCGATTCCCTATGAGGTCATTTGATTCTTCAATTGACCTAATCCTCCCAGCCGCACTATGGGCCTCAGGTCGACTCAGCCTCTAACAGAAATGAGTACCAAGAATCTGCCTGAGGGTAAAGGGTGGCCGACGCGTAAGGCTGACAGTCTCACCGCCATATGTGTGCCGATTGTCTAGAATGGGAGCCTCGACGTCTCACAACGGTATGGGCCTCCACGATCTGCTGTGGGAATAGCTGTAATATGATTACCTTCATTTGATTGTGTAGGAAAGATGTCTCGTTATTACAGCTTATTAACGAGAAAACTTGAATTCACTCTGCCGTTGTCATATTTCAGACGCCTTTCGACTAGATTGTTTGGCCAACACGTCTGTTTCCTTGGAGTCAGTTCCAGGCGGCAGAGTGCGTTTAGTTCGCTGTAGTAACCCCATGTTATTTCTAGAACATGGATCTATTTTTCACAAAATAAAGTATAACTGTAGTGCTTTCCGTTTGTAAGAAAACTGCGGAAGGCTTAGAGGAGTTCAGTGTTTTGCGATCCCGTTCTCGCAGTTTGTGTGATGGGACAGCCATTCGCTGTTTTTGCGGCGTAGATATTCAGTACTATTGAACACTGGCCAGAACATAGTATCTCAATAGTATCTGTAAGAAATCACAAGCATTGGTAGTAGGGGTTAGTAGGTCCTGGTATGTTTGTAAGTAGCGTTCAGAAAAAGTTTTAAAGCGATGTGGACTTTCTGTTGTGTTATTAGGTTTGTAATTTTTAACTTGATCATCCTTTATTTTATAAAATTTTATTTGTGCCCTTTTGACCACAAATATAAATGAAATTCCGGCTCCTGCTACAATTGATTTTGCTTTTTCACATCTTCGGTTCATCATTTTTTGGTTAAAGGGTTAAACATCATTATCCAAGCTTAGATCGCTTTTAAACCATGAGATGATTATGCAGAGTGGACACGACCAAGTTTTTCATGCTCTTAATGATTCGATGTGGATGTTATTAATATGATATTTCTTTTCCAGAATTGTAGACTCGCATATGTCGTTTGGGGGGCACGCGGTAGCGTAGTTGGTTGAGGGGCTATGCTACAAGCCGGAAGGTCGCGGGTTCAAGTGCTTAATTAGTTGAGCACAGGGACAGCTTTATCTTTTTACTTTACCTTTAACACATTGAGGACGTTCTTGGGTAGCTGCACACTTGACGGCTTCTCAAGAAGGGCTCAGCTCCGTGAAGTTGATTTAACACCTTGAGTACATCATATTCACCAATTGGCTTGGTGTAATGATAACGCTCTTGTGTACGGAACGTGTACGGTTAAAATCTCGGCTGGGGACACTGCCTGTCCTGAAGTTTTTCGTGATTTTCCTCTTTCTATGCAAGCAAATGCCGATGTAGTACCTTGACCAGGCCACTGGCGCTTCCTTCCATATCCATTCCGATTCATTATTGATCTCTCATCCCACCATACATTCTGTTTACTCACAGCGTCATATAATTGCCTCCTCCCACCCAAACAACAGATTAAGATGTGCATGAATTTGTAATGTGTTTTGGTGTATTCGTTACATTAACCGATATCAATTTAACAGTGTTAGAACTATAGTACACTGGAGGCCTCTTGACCTGTGAGCAGTTCGAAATAACCCATCTGGCTCTCGAATAGAAGTAATTGCCACTCTTGCAACACATCGCTAACGATGTGAGACATTCAGGCTGGGGCCACACGAGCGCACAAAGTACGCCCGTTGCAACGAACGTACTTTATGACGGACGTTGCTGAGGACACCACACAGTTGCAGAATGCGGTGCGTAGTTTTTTGCCTGCAATGGAGCCAGAAGAAAGCTTAGCATTCGCCTCTGTTGTTTATTTCTACAACGGACGCATTTTGTGCGTTCGTGTAGACACTGCCTGAGATGTAAAAAGCGAATTGGAGGTTTCCATTACGGCCATGCATACCCCTACCGTTTATCTCTTTCCCAAGTTCCATGGTTGCACCAGCGTCGCGGGCACGTGGAAGGTGCGCAGGTGTTATAGCGTACAGTCGTTTGAAAGTTTAGAGATGGATTGAATTTTAAGCCGTTGGCTACAGCTCTTCGGATATTGACCGGATGGCGTTACTGCATACCTACTGTGTGATTTTAAACCTTGTGGTGTAGAGTGTCCATGATCTTCCAAGATTTACAGGAGGAACGTAATCTAACCTTGGAAACCGATTTCCAGTGTATACAGCACAAATCATAATTATTTTTTAAATGTTGCTCTTGGAGAAAGCCTTGGACGAACTGAAGAAGCCGCAACGAACCTCAGAATTCGGCATCGTACCGTTTATTTGTTAATTTTTTTCCCTACGTAGTATGTGTGACTCTACACGGGATTTGGGAGGGTGAATAGATTTATTAACCACTTACAGGTCGTAACTACAAACAACTATAACTACAGTTCACTAGAGCACACAGTCTAATGTTCTCAATCTGTTACTAGACGTTTCCTGGTAACGGCTCCAACAGTGAATGTACCTTTGCCTCCGGTTCAAGTCCTCTTCACACCCGTACAGAACTTACTCTCAATTGACTAAGTTCCAGACCTCCCGGTTATACCATCTCAGCACGGACCACATGTAAAACAGTTCTGTTGTGACGGGCGTCACCTAGCAACGGCTGCGTTTTACAGAGACCGCTTAGCAACGGGTCTATATACGCTACGATATTGTGTATTGCAGGTGATGCCTTAGAGACAGAGAGGTTTCGAAATGAAAGCCGTCCTGACCTCGGAAGGAAATTCAGGCTGACAAGGGGTTTCCGGGGTATAGCTCGAGGAAATGCGTATAAAAAATTTAAACTTCCTGTTCGTGATGTGGTTTTTCTGTACGTGGTCAGACTCGTTGGAGCGCAGCTTGGTTGAAGTCTTGCCCCGTCCATCAACCTGCAGACAGCATGCTTTTACATTACATTACACTCGTTACCGTGAAATATTCTGCCGGATACAGTAGCGGAGCTTGTAATTTTGATTTATCAACTTCTTTGTTTGGCAAATGCTGAGGTGCAATAAACCATGGTGACAGCAGCCGCCGTGTAAATTATTTTAAGCAGATTTTGTGTGTAATTTTTATATATACCACATTTCCTTGCTATCTCATACTTGCCGAGAAGTTTTCAGATCAAAGTTGGAAATATATTTTCATTTCCCCATGCATGGTACATACCATGCCCACGTCATCCATCTGTAGCCAGTGATTCTAACAGCAAGGTACAGGTAACGTTGTCCCTGTACTTAACTAATTAAGCACTTCGCCCTGAAGGCGTATGGAGAATGAATGTATGGATCCATATTTTCTTGACCTCGGCGCTAGTTGGAGGTGAGTGGTCAGCTTCACGCACCGGTCGCTTTACCCCCGGTACCCATTGTATAGGACGCTGGATCCTAACAGTATTCAACGAAAAACACAAATTATAGATTTTATATTTATTATATATTTGTTCAGTGTTTTTTTGTTTTGCCCAGGTCCCATGGGTGGGTGGGTGGATGTATAGGCTAATTATGTATATTGAAATATTTAAGTTCGTAGACAAGACTCCTAAAGATGATTCTGAATCACATTACGAATACAATTGAAATGGAGTCTGTGTTTAAGGAAACTATTTTTGAAGGTTCTTATAAACGTGCGTATAATTTCTGTGTATCCCATTACGAGTATAACTTATGTTGAGTACAGTTTGTGCAGGCGGTATGCAGGTGACCTTTATCAAAATTCACTTTGTATTTAATTACACTGTCATGTGACATGTGTGGAATATGTTGGAATTCGCCTCACTTCTAATAACTCATCTTTGATATGCAGCGTTTTACTGTCCGAAATTATGATACCGTATGAGAGGATAATAAAACTGACCTTAAATAAATAGGATATGAGGATGTGGACTGTATTCTAACTGAGGACGGGAACCAGTGGCGGACTGTTGTGAACACTGAGTTTCGTGCAAGCCTGGGAATTTCTTCAATAGTTTGGCGACTGGACATTTGAGTCAGATGAATCGAGTCCAAACACAAATCTTGTTTCTTTCAAGATCTATTTTAATATTATCGTCCCATTGATGCCTAAGTTTCTGAAGTGATCGTTTCAGGTTTTCTGACATCTGTTCATTTCCCATATTTATCGTGAATGTCACATGTCCCGCGATCTCTTCCTCCTTGTTTTGGTCTCCCTAATAATAATTTGTGAAGAGGAGGCCTACAAATTATGAAACTTCTAATTATGCAGTTTTCTTCAGTCTCTTGCCACCTTCTTTCTCATGTTTTTTCCTGTGGCGCTACAGCCCCAATTTGGGCCTAGGCCTACCTCCATGAAACTCTCCGTTTCACTTCAGTTTACTAGATCTTACACATTCGGTAGGACTCCTTGGGCGAGTGATCAGCTCGTCGCAAGACCTCTACCTGTAGACAAACACAGAAAAACGCACACAAACATCCATGCCGTGAGTGGGATTCGAACCCACGATCCCGGCTTCCGAGCGAGCGAAGACAGTGCATGCCTTAGACCGCTCGGCTACCGTGACCGGCTCCTTCTTCCTCATAGATTATACTAATATGACAAAAACTCCGGGAGCCGGGATAACGTAGTCAGTATATCGACTGGCTACGTGCTG
The DNA here is from genome assembly GCF_002891405.2 of Cryptotermes secundus. Lineage (NCBI taxonomy): Eukaryota > Metazoa > Arthropoda > Insecta > Blattodea > Kalotermitidae > Cryptotermes > Cryptotermes secundus. The sequence goes on along the minus strand of NW_019719379.1, from coordinate 254,763 downwards.
GACTACCAAGAGGTCGTAGTTGGGAGTCCCGGTAGGGTCAAGAATTTTCTCTTCACGTCGTCCAGAGAGGCTCTAGGGCCCACTCAGCCTCTTATTCAATGGGTACCGGGGGTTATGCAGCAGGGGCGTGAAGCTGACCACTCACCAACTAGTGCCGAGGTCAAGAAAGTGTGGATTTATACATCCATTCTCCCATACGCTTTCATGGCGCAGAAGCAAAGGGACCACGTTATTTTACTACAATATAAACTCCAAAATGCGTGTGTCTCTTCAGTTGCGTGATATACGTATAAAACAAGTTTATGCAGCTATTATCTGTGACAATGCATGTGGTTGAACAAGGGAAAGAACTTGCGTGGAGCGCTAGTAGGATTCTGAAGGAGGAATGGGGTTCTGGATGTGACGGCAAAGGTCAGCTATATCAGCGATTCTCAACCTTTTGCACCTTGCGCACCCTGGTCATTTTACCAGCATGCATAGTCACATCGTAGAGAAAAATGTTTCTTTTTTATTTTTGAGCAGTTACATTTCTTCCGACATGCACATTCTTGTATATAAATGATTAGTGGAGGGTGCTGTTTTCGGTAAACTGCATAATGAGGGGCATCATAACTTGTACGCTTCTCCAAGTATAATTAGAATGATCAAGTCAAGGAGGATGAGATGGACAGGTAATGTAGCACGAATGGGGAGAAGAGGAATGCTTATAGGATATTGGTGGGAAAGCCAGAAGGAAAGAGACCACTGGGAAGACCAAGGCATAGGTGTGTGGACAATATTAAAATAGATCTTAGAGGGATAGGATGGGATGGTATAGATTTGATTGATCTGGCTCAGGATAGGGAGCAATTGAGGGCTCTTGTGAAGTCGGTAATGAAACTTCGGGTTCCATAAAATGCTGGGCCCTTCTTGAGTAGCTGCATAGTTGGCGGCTTCTCAAGAAGGGCCCAGCTCCACGAGTGAGTGAGTGAACTGGTTTCGATATCTGACATTCTATCTAGCTGACCATCAAGGCCCATCAGTGTGACTCGTCTCATCGCTTGAGAAACATTGGACTGTAAGGTGAATATTCACTCCCTTGCACCATACACAGAAGTATACGAAAGAAGGGACACCAAGACATCGTTCACTTAGTCCGATGACTGTGCTTTACTCAGGCTCAGAGCAGGCCTATATCATGTTCACCAACAACCATTCATCGCCTCCCATCGCCGTAACATTCTTTGTGTTCGACAATACAGATGTAACTTCATACGTTTTCTTGGTACTTATTCTTATCTTAGTCAGACAACACCTCCGAACGTCAAGTAAACGTGTGTAATGTGTCATTCTGAGCTACCATTTTGTAAACGGCTTACTCATTGCATATGGGTGTCGGCTGTTGCCCGCTTTTCCCCATGTAGGTGCCAAGATAAGAGCCTTGATCAATAATTGTAAGGGGCCCAGTATTGGAGTGTACGCTTCACGATTAGTGAGGGAGGTCAGGGAAAAGAGGGGAGAACTTGAACTATTTTTACTTTTGAAGCAACAAACCACCGGGTGTTCTTGTTACTTTGGACGCTTTTAAGAGTTTGTTCAGTTCGTGTGTGTGTATATATCTTGAAGAAGGTCCCAGTTAACCGATCTCATACACCTGGTCTTCTAAACATAAATCTTTTTAATGTTTACATACTTCTTGGGTACTTCTTATTTCAGCAGCAGATGGTCTTCTATCAATTACAAAGACGCTTCGTTTAGAAAAGGGCATGTATTAACAGCAGGAAAATGTCATGCTTACAGGAAGTTAGTAAGAGCCGGGAGAGCGCAGTCGGTTTAGCGACTGGCTACGGGCTAGACGACCAAGGGTGTCGGAGTTCGATTCCCCCGGGGGGGGGGGGGACGAATTTTCACTTCTCTGTGTCGTCCAGACGACTCTGGGATCACCCAGCTTCTTATCCTGTGGGAACCGGTGACTCTTTCCCCGGGAGTAAAACGGCCGGGGCGTGAAGCCTGCTAGTGCACCAACTAGTGCCGAGGTCAATAAAATATGGATCTATACATGCACTCCCCCATACATCTTCATGGCATGCTTAATTAGTTAAGCACAGGGACAACTTTATCATTTTGACCTTACATGAAGTTAGTACAATAATTGCTGTTAGAGGGTTTTCGCGGTTATTTGCAGCTGTGTTCAGAACGGCTGTGCCATCTGAGTCTTGCCACTGAGAATGCCCGGAGCCTTAAAGGTGAAAGTAAAGTCATCATTTCAGGCTAACTGAAGTGTTTTCAGCAGTGGTTCTTATAAGGAAATAGTCGTGGCGCTGTATGTCTGCCCTTCCTGTTAACTTTTGAACCAGTTGACGGATGATCAGAATTATGCACTTCAATGGACCATTATCATTGTGTATACCTCTACCGACCTCGAAGAAAGAGTCCGATTTCTCATTTCCCACCCATCTTTTCACACAATTACGTTTTCCCTCCCATGATACAAAGGGGTGCCTTTTCTTGCATTTCCACTTGCCTTCTGTGACGAAGAACTATATCTTGGCCCTCAGAAAGGCCGTTTTCCTACTTATCGTTCCCATTGATCTGGACCAGATTCCATTTCCTTATCCATTCTCGCTGGTATAGAGACTGGCTACGGGTTTAACGGCCGGGGGGTCGGAGTTTGAGTCCCGGTAGGATCAAGAATTTTTTCTTCTCCACGTCGTCCAGACCAGCTCCAGGTTCCAACCAGCCTCATATCCAGTGGGTACCGGCTGTAAAGTGGCCGTGGCGTGAAGCTGACCACTCCCAAATAATGCCGAGGTCAGTAACACTTGGATCTGTACATCCGCCCCCATACGCCTTCATGGCGTAATGCTTAATTAGTGAAGCACAGGGACAGCTTTATCTCCCGTGACCTGGCCTGTACACTGAAGCCCAGAAGATGGACGCAGCATGCTGTTGCGAAACTTCAAGCTCAGTCTGCATGACTGCAGCATGTCACAACCCAGAATGCCACAGTCTCCGTTGTCCAATAGTTCTTTCTAGATCTTGATTATAAGAGTTTGTTTTCCTTGCAGGCAGCAGTATCTGTAACATTTATAGCATGTTGTAAATGCAAGCGAGAGCTGCTGATTCAGTTCCTTCCATAAACCGGCCGGTTGCACGCATTAATTTCCCCTTTTTTTTTTTTTTGCTACGTTATGTTGTTGGTCCCTTAAAGTACTCTGCCTGACACGAAGGTTCTGTGGAAGTTCGAACCTGTTTAACATAATCATTATAGTCAAAGATTGTGTTCTTCTCGACAGTGACACCGTTTAATTTTGCAGGGTGGGTGTCTGCTTTCGGAGAAACCTGCGGCATCCATCTTCGGGGTAGAGCACTTCGAGTATATATGACACGAAGATGGAGGCACCAGGTAGCAGGCTGGTGTCATGCAGAAGACCAAAATATTAAAATTAACAGCCGCGAGAACGTCAATCTCATATAGTTAGTCTGATTTCATTATTTCGTTCTTGATTGCTTTGAAGATAGTTTAGATCGCACAATTTGATTCACATTTTATTTTTGTGATTTTCGTCTTTGATTTGAGCACGCAAATAATAGTTGGTGAAAAGTTACAGATCGTGAAGATCCTCGATATGCAGGATTTCCGGTCTCTTGTTCCTTCCTTGCTCCTCGGTCCAGATATTCTCGTCAGCAGCCCTTCGCAGTCATTATTGGTCTACTCTTATATTCTTTTAACCTCAGCGACTGATGAGAAGTTTATGGTTTGTTCTTGTTGGACTTACGCGCTTTTCTCGTGACACGAATACCATGATTGCCAAACTTCATGATGCATTGGTAAGCTGGAGGACCATGTTAGAATTCTGGCCCGAAAACTGAGTTGTTAGTTTTCTCCAGTCCTTGCAACAAAAAAAAATGCTGAAACTGTGCCCTAAAGTAAACTGCGACTCATTCCGTTTGCATCCTTTCCACTTCCTGCATTTGATGTGTTAAGATCTGTGCAAACTTATGAGCCAAGAATCGATGCAAGGGTTGACGTTATGATAATGTCTTTGAGTGAGTGATCGAGTGAGTCAGGCTTGAAATCCACTCGGCTATTAAGGTTAGTCAGGAGGTTACACTATCTGTCTATCTGCCTGTCTGTCTGTCTGTCTGTCTGTCAGTGGCTCTGCAACCCTTTGTTGGGCCTTGGCTGCTTTTTCAGTTTCTTATTCCTATGCACAGTCGGTAGGACTCCTTGAACGGGGATCAGCCCATCGCAAGGCCGCTACCTACACACACAGAGTAAACGCACACAGACATCCATGCCTTGTGGGATTTGAACCCACGATCCCAGCGTTCTAGCGATCGAAGACAGTTGAAGTAATCGAATAAATTTACACTGACTTAACATAATTTTGTCTTGTGGTATTCCCTCCATGCCTATGCATTATGGAACCAAAGCTTCCAGAATTTTGTTTGTAAGAAGAGTGTGCCGCAGGAAAATAAAATCCATCCCTGACTTGCTGTACATATGGTTTAGACCCCTGTAGGCGTGCAGTGAGTTAAGACTGGGAAGGTGTTAATGGCCTTTGCTTCAGCATCGATGGTTGGCAGCCGACAGATGCTGTGCGTACTGGAGGGGTCTCCTAGTCTGCCCTTTATCCACGGTTTTGGCATACCATAAGGCCTGTTCTTCGCACCAGATCAATAGTCTAGAAGCAGACGCATAAATATTTCGCTATAAACCAATGAAATTTACTGCAGTTACTGACAAATTAGTGTTTTCTCGGGTGATTGCATAGTCTTGCGTGTAAAAGACGGAGTCGATCTATGCCAATCCACGACGCCACATCACAGAAGTCGATTATGTTGTCTGCTATACTGTAGTTTCTATCAGTTTGGTACCTAATGAACCCGCACCCAAGAATTAATGGAATTCTTATAATTCTGCTTTATGAAATTGTTGCAAAAGAGGACTAAGTTGATGGTTCTTAGCATTGAAACGAAGAATCGGCCTTAGTATTTTTTTCGCATTCCTTTCAATATTGTTTTCTTTTCTCCCTCTTCAAACTCTCCTTCATTCCGTACTATAAGGAAAAGACGCACAGCACAATGAAAAGAAACCAATACAGAAGATAACATACACCACGCCCACAACATGTGTGCAAGAATTTTCTCTTCTCCACGTCGTCCAGACCGGCTCTGGGGTCCACACAACCGATAGGAGGTACCAGGGTTTCTTTCCCCGGTGTTAAAGCGGCCGGAGCGTGAAGCTGACCACTCACCTCCAACTAGTGCCGAGGTCAAGAAAATGTGGATCTAGACATCCACTCCCCCATACGCCTTTATAGTGTATTGCTTAATTAGTTAAGCACAAGGACAACTTTAACAGTTGTCCTAATACATTGAACTCGTTTGATGATTAGTCTGCAGGTAAACCAACAAATCTCTGGTATGGCGGATCTTACTGTAATATGGCGCTTGGTATAATTTTAGTATAAACAAACCCAGCTTCGCTTTATATGCTTGTAATGTTTCATAGGGAACGACACGCATTTCCGTGTAATTTATGCCGCCAGAGTCGATCCACGTATCACAGGAAGCCAGGTTTAGTTTCAACTGTCGCTAGTTTTCGTAGAGTAAACGTAGACAAGTAACTGTACCAGCATAATGACAGTCACCTGAAGACGGGCAGTGTCTAATGTAATAGTAATATAAAATTAATCAATTACTGTTACAAAACTTCGCTAACGGCTTGTTTATTTACGTCATTAGCTTGGTATGAGGATGATTATAACGGCGATGTGTATATAATGGTTGTAAATACAACATTGAACTTCTAAATTGCCATCTAAGGAAGCACGTTTTTACTGCAGTCACACATACCTGCTTATAAATCAAGATTAGTGCAAGAATTACGAAATTACGTATACATCTGACCATATGATAATGAAAAAAGATACCAAACACGTTTGTCCAGAGGTAATGCTTTAGGCTATCATTCGGGAGATGCCCTAGGCCGTAACCACTAAGGATTTTCATGATTTCCCTGTCTCTTCTAGCAAATGCCTGGAAAATACCTCGATTATGCTACAGTCACTTCCTTCTCGATCATCATTACTGGCGATAGTACCCTTTTTGAGCCATAGTCTTCTTTAGAAGAGTAGGCTATTCGGTTCTCACTTCTTTGGATTTCTCCACAGTCATTGTTTTTTACGGATCGAGATCGTCAGCCCTGCGTCCAACTCCCAACTTTGAGGACCAGATCCCTACGTATCTATGTCCCCCAGTGACACGGTAGCCCAGCTATACCCCCAGGCACCGGCTTCCCTTTTCGTCGCCGAGTACTCGCAGGGCTACGGTGGAGATATTGTAACCCGCCTTCACAAGGGCTCTTCAATATAATGTACTTCATTTAGTAGTCGTCCTACCATCCGATGATTATAGGCTATAGTCACGATGCTAAAAGCATCGTTACCTAAACTACGAGAGAAATATCATCATCATCATCACCACCACCACCATCAGTAATCTGTCAGACGACAGGTTCACAGTCTCTTCCAAAACAATTCCTTCACTTAATGCGATCTTGAGCTTTCTCCTTCAAATGATAGTATCCTCTTCTGTCCCCAAGGTCATCCAGCATCTTCTTACGTCTTCTTCCTCGTCTTCTTGTCACTTCTATCAGCCCCTCTATCTTTCCTTCAATAACTTCTTTTAGAAGGCAGTTTCTGCGTAAAACACGACCAATCCAATTAGCCTTCCGTTTTCTTATTTCATGTAGGATATTCCTCTGCTCACTGACTCTAATTAACACTTCTTCATTTCTCACATAATCGGTCCAACTGATCTTCTCCATCCTTCTCCAACACCGCATTTCGAAACTTTCCAGATGTTTCTGATCTACTGCCCTAAGTGTCCATGTTTCAGCCCCATAGAGAACTATGCTCCAAATGTAGCATTTCACTAGTTTCTTCCTCAAATTTAAGTCCAATTTGCTGGTAAAAAGATTCTTCTTCTTGCTAAATTCAGCTTTTGCCATGGCAATCCTGGATTTAATTTCACTAGTACACCCTCCCATCATCTGTTAACAAGCTACCCAAATATTTAAAACATTTCACATTCTCTAGTTGTTTTTGGTCTATCTTTATTGTGACTGGGGTTGGTTGTCTCGAAATTTTCATTACTTTTGTTTTCTCCACATTCATTTCCATGCCATAGCACCTTCCAATTTCAATTAGTCTATCAATCATCCAATCATCCCCTGTAGCACAGTTTCTTCCTTAGCCATTAACACAAGGTCATCTGCATATTTCACAGTTTGAATAATTTGCCCTCCTAATTTGAAGTCTCCGAGCCCATCTAGAGCTTCATTGGAAAGGCATTCACTGTACAAGTTGAACAGAATTGGTGATAAACAATATCCTTGTCGAACTCCTCTTCCACTCTGCACACTGAGAGAAATATATGCGACATTTATATACTCCTTTAAGTTGAAGGTACCTGAGTGTTTAGAACCGCGGCTGTGCAAGCATGTAACTGCTGTCATTAAAAAAATGCTACTGTAATTACCGGCGTAAGAAATTCGATTGCCCGAAGATATAGCCGCAGTTCAGAATTTCACTTTAAGGAGAAAGTAGTCCTCAGTGTTGCATCAAGAAGTGGCATTCAGAATGCCGACCACGGAAAGGTAGCACGCTTCAGGATGTTGAAAAGTAGCAGACTCGAATACTAAATGTTGTTTTGGCTGTTCATACTTATCGCAGTTCCGCACTGGTCATATCGCCGGAACCGGAAATGACAAGATGATGTCTCAGAATATCAACATCCAGCTAGCCGTATTCCTGTCATTCGAGTATAAGGAAAGTGATACGACTTCTTTTAGGTTTAGGATAATCAGACCACTTCTCGGATACGTGCGTCATGTTGTGCTGTCTCTTTCTAAATGTGAAGTATGACTCTTAGGATTAAATTACATTTTAAATTCTAAGTTTGGCCTGTGGTTCTATATGGGTGTGAAATTTGGTCTCTGACATTAAGGGAGGAACATAGATTGAGGGTGTTGAGGAGAATATTTGGACCGAAGAGAGATGAAGTGACAGGAGGTTGGAGAAAACTGCTTCATAACTTGTACTCTTCTCCAAGTATAATTAGAATGATCAAGTCAAGGAGGATGTAGTGGGCAGGGCATGTACCACGAATGGGGGAAGAGGAACGCATATAGGATATTGGTGGGAAAGCCAGAAGGAAAGAGACCACTGGTAAGACCAAGGCGTAGGTTGGTGAACGATATTAAAATGGATCTTAGAGAGATAGGATGGGATGGTGTGGATTAGATTGGTCTGGCTCAGGATAGGGACCAGTGTAGGGCTCATGTGAACACGGTAACGAACCTTCGGTTCCATAAACTCTTGAGTAGTTGCAGATTTGGTGGGTCCTCAAGAAGGGCTCAGCGCCATAAGCAAGTAAGTAAGTTTGGCCACCGTATCTGACCAGGAAACTGGATTTATATATTTACCTATGGAGAAAAAATGTGATTGATTATTTTCTTTCGGGAGGGAATATTACATTTTTGTTACTTTTATCAAGTAAGCGGTTTAAATTGGTCGGGTCCCGTGGCGTGATCTTATTGGACCTTGTTCTACCTCCATGAAACTCTCCGTTTCGCATCGGTTTACTAGATCTTAGACGTTAGGTAGGACTCCATGGGCGGGTGAACAGTTTGTCGCAAGGCCTCCACCTATACACAAACAGAAAAACGCACACACACACAAACACTAAACATCGTTGCTTGCGTGGGATTCGAACCCGCTTTCTCGGCTTCCGAGCGAGCGAAGACAGTTCATGCGTTAGACCGCTCTACTAATTTAACGACACTTATCAATATCGAAAATATATAGTATCGATGATAGGGCGATTAATGAAGACCAAGCAGTTGCTGGAAGGAGAATCGGCAAGGGAAACAAGTAATTCGAAAAAACCTGCCCCAATACCACTTTGTCCATTACAAATACGTATCATATGGCTTGACCTGGGATCTAACCTGAGGCTCCACGGTGGGGCTTACATTCTTTCGCATTGTTGATATCCGCACAACACTGCCATGTCTTCATGATTCGAGATCAATCTTTGTCAGTCTCGTGGTCACCAAAAGTCAGGGTCACTGTCAAGTAACTGTAATTAAAAAAATATTTTTGTCTTCTGGGATATAACTCCATGTAGTCCAGCGAAATTCAACCGACGTTTTGGAAGATCGCGAGATCTATCTTCAGACTGGAAGAATAAGCCAAGCAAGAAACCAGAATGGAGCAGGCAGCAGCTCAGTTCAGCAACATAATTCAGTTTTAACCGTAATAAAATCCGCAGTAACAAACTTGCGGTCAGCAGTGTTTTGCTGTACACTATGTCTTAATAGCCTTATATGGAAAGCACTGAAGGATAATCAACTTGGCAACAGCATACAGTTCCTTTGTGACTTTTAGAAATAGATGTACGTTACCGGCATTGTTAAGTGGTATCGGCCGGTTAACGTTACGAATACCAATTACCAAGAAACAAGAAAGCAGCAGTTGGAATCATGTGGTGTCTTTGAAATCTATCGCCCAGTTCTGTATAGGTTCCGATAATATGCTCTCCAAGTAGGTGCTTTACTGAGTCACTGGGATCATAAATTATCTTTAGACCGCTTTTTTTTTGTCCGTCGGCGGAAACCGCTGAATGATCTGGAACTAAGACCAAAATCCGCATATATAAACGGAACAAAGAGCAGATACGTAACTGGAGTGGACAGATACACGTATGTCTTTTTTGAGTATACATTTTGCATAAGTGTTCTTTGCGACTTCCCGTGCACCATGTCATTCTTTTATTGCAGATAGAAACGTAGTATCGCAAAGTAACTTGCCGTACAGATGCCGCGCTGCAGAGTGTAATATTTTTCTTGTATTTCGTTACATTTTTCCACATTGAAAGCGGCTCATATAGAATTTGTAGATCTTACCGAGATCGGCGGTCAGTGATTTGGGCAGTGAGCCCCCACGAAGACTGATCTGAGCCTTATGCGTAATGCTGGTGTTGTGTGGAACTGATATGTACCAGTATTAAATTCGCTTGAACAGTTTTAATAAGGCTCCCCTTCTCTCAGTATTGTCATGTGTATTGGTGACTAATAACGCGGGTTTTGGCTTGATGAATCGGTTTATCGTATAGAGTGCAACAGGATGCTTAAATATAATATTATTGGATCTTCATTAGTCGTAACTACAGTTCTTACACTCTCAAGGTTACTGTAGGTATAGCACATAAAGTCTTCGATGTCTGTTAACACTTCACAGCTGAATCGTCACAATTCATTTCCGTGACGTCTTCATGTCCTTGACTCACGGCTTCTCATCTGTGACTGACTGCAATGGACCTTTACTGTCCCCTATAAACCTTTGGTACGGACCCCATAGAAAACATCTATTATTGTAGACGTGTTTACATTTCTGTTGCTTAGCACTGGGCATAGCGCGGTCCACATTATAAACACTTCTTCTGTTAGAATTGTTCCGTAACCTAGCAATGGACAGTTTACAAAGAATCTGTCTTCGCGGGAAAACGTTTACCAGCCCGTTGTCTAGCAGTGGTTGTACATGTAACAGTATTGTATTTAATCGAAATTCTTTCTTCAAAGCCCTGACATATTGATGTTATTTTTGCCGTTGTATGCACTCCTTAGTGCCACTCGCGAGTATTTTTGTTTTTGGTATGTGTATAGTTTAAGTGCTTTGTATTTGTTTTTGTGTATGCGAAGGGGTCCCCGTTGTAGTAGCATACTTTCCGTGCTTTTGAAATATAAAATGAGGTTTATGAGATCATCTTGCTCTCTGCCTATGTATCCGTCTGTGTCTCTCCATTTGTCCGTGTCCCTCCATCAATTATTTAGGGTTAAGCGTATGAGCTCACCTTGCTTTGTCTCCCCCCTCCCTATTTTTTCGTTGTCTGTGCAGCCCGTGTCGCAACGAAGGAAAGTAGGCGAGTAGTTCTTCCCAGAACTTTTTGTTCGGAGGATGAAGGAGTGGGAAAATGGATCATGGGGTATTATATTTTCAGGGTGTTGATGGAATTGGCCCAGTATTGCCCATTCTGGTGGGCTTCGTCATTGGTGGTGTTGAATCGGCTGAGTGAAGAGAATATCACAGAAGTCGGCGAGTGAGTTTGTCGCGCAGAAAAGTGTAGATCGCCAATTACGGGAAGGTACAAATTTACNCCCCCCCCCCCGTAAACAAGTAATTGGACTGTATCAAGGTCAGCACCACATGCATCAGCTTGGATTCTCGAACTTTACACGTTTATGGCACACTAAAACGAAAGATCACATAGACGTCCTATAAAATATATTTTATTTTTTAGCTGTGAGAGTTCAGATATTTGGGAACAACGATAACATATCGAAACTTTATTCAGGAGGAAATTAAGAGGAAATTGAACTCGGGTAATGCTTGCTACCATTCATCCCAGAACCTTTGTCTTCTCGTGTGCTGTCCAAAAACATAAGAATTAGAATATACAAAACTATAATTTTGCCTGTGGTTCTGTATGGGCGTGGAACTTGGTCTCTGACATTAAGGGAGGAACATAGACTGAGAGTGTTAGAGAACAGGGTGTTGACAATATTTGGACCGAAGTGAGATGAAGTGACAGGAGGTTGGAGAAAACTGCACAGTGAGGAGCTTCGTAACTTGTACTCTTCTCCAAGTATAATTAGAATGATCAAATCAAGGAGGATGAGATGGACAGGGAATGTAGCACGAATGGGGAGAAGAGGAATGCTTATAGGTTATTGATGGGAAACTAGAAGGAAAGAAACCACTGGGAAGACCAAGGCGTAGGTGGGTGGACAATATTAAAATGGATTTTAGAGATGTGGGATGGTATGGTATTGATTGGATTGATCTGGCTCAGGATAGGGACCAGTGGAGGGCTCTTGTGAACACGGTAATGAACCTTCGGGTTCCAAAAAATGCTGGGAAATTCTTGAGTAGCTGCAGAATTGGCAGCTCCTCCTGAAGGGCTCAGCTTACTTGTAAGTAAGCTGTGACGTTGTGATTATTTTGGCTGTTGTTTTTAACTATTAATTCAGCTTCTTCATAGTCGTATCAGTAAGAACCATGAAAAAGTGTCTTAAAATGGGCCAGGACGGCACCTCCCCATTCCCTATGAACTCACCCTATCAGATAATCATTCCATTCGGTTCTACTGCACGTGACCTTTATATTGGGAAATGATACTGAATAAATAAAAAAGTTTAGTATGGCGGCCTAGAAGTGCAGTTACTGTCGTTATGGTAAACTCTGTGTGCTTGATAGCATCGTCATGACACTCTTCGACTAATGCTGGAGTAATGGGCGTGACTTGCAGAGCGTGGTTTCTGCGGAGACCCACAGGTCCTCACAAATGCGATATTGCGTAACTTTCCTGGCATAGGTACTACTCGCTGAATATTGAACTGCTTTTGAAGATGTAGACCTTATTGTCACGCGTCTGAGGTCTAGTTGTCAGAGTTCCTGGCTACAGATCCAGAGGACCGGGTTCGATTCCCGGCGCTGCCACATTTTCTGAGAAGTAGTGGGTCTGGAACGGGGTCCGCTCAGCCTCGTGAGGATCCCGATCCAGTGTCCTAAACCTTGCGTTGTGTGTTTTTTTTTGTTTTTTTTTTAATACCGGACTATGGACAAAGTCCAAAATTCCAGTAGTTCTAAGTACTCTTCAAGTGTTGAGCGGAGAAAAGTGTGGTTTTACGCAAGACCGTTTGTCAGCCAGTGAAATGACTGGGTAGTTAAACTGATTTACCGTGGTTAAAAATGTGACTGTTCTACATTACATCCATAATGTGACATGCATAATGGAGCGATTGGTGGGTAGGACTCCCAAATCATATTCTGGATGCCCAGGGTTCGAATCTCGGCTCGTGGGTTGACTATGCTGATCAGGATTTTTCTTGGCGTTTCCCGTTTCCTCCAACCACTTACAGTATTCTTTATGTACCATTTCTGTGGTGCTTTATCCGTCGCAGGTGATTTAATTATGGTCCGCATTATTTGAGACTGCGACCCCAACAGGCTTACACATCTGCAATGCTGTTTCTCCGCTCTTCATACCCACTTTCCAAGTTAAGCCTAAATATGTTCTGTCCTTGGCCTGGACAAGCGATAACAAACAAGGCCACAAAGCGTCATACTTAAGATAAGCTTGATACTGTTTGTTTATTTATTTATTTATGGTATACTTAAGAATGCTGTCAGTAGCTCAGGCAATAGCCTCAAATCATATTAGGCCATTGAATTGGAAAGGAATCAATCGTGTCATCGAGGGACTGAGGAAAAGCACGAGAACACTAAAGCAGGATAGCCGGTCTCCTGACCGAGATATCAGCCCGCAACCTTCTGTATACGAAACAGTAATGATAAACACACAATCGTGACTTTCGGTATCTTGCTGCCGTTTGCGTCAGGAACGACGTTTCGACCTTTCCGTAATTACTCTTTTCTCTATGTGGCTCACTCCAAGAGAAGTGCAGATCAAGAGTGAATTCCACGTTACTGATTTATTGATTCGGTTATTTATTTTATTTTATTTATTTAACTCCCTTCTGAACTGTGTGTGTGTGTGAGAGAGAGAGAGAGAGAAGAGTAGCTTTCCAATTTTTCATTTTAAACTCGTATATTTTAGGGTTTTATCAGTTAATATTTATTAAGGTTGTAGAAGTGCGCGAAATTAAGTAGACGATCTCTGACGTTTTGAGAATTACAACCAATTCAGTTTGACTTTTTCAGAATACCTCCCTCCCCCTGGACCAACTAGGCTCACCCACACTTCGGAAACCACTGACCGAAACGTTATTTAGGATTTTTTTTCCTTGATCAACATCAGTCCGTTTCAACTCCGTCATTGGCCCACAGTACGAACTTAATACAATTAACATTTGGCAGGCCTTGTAGTTTAATGTCCGTCTGGCGTCATTCATGTATGAAGCACACCGTTCTAATGTCACGCCCGTGCATTCGCCCCCTTCCTGTTTATATAATGATATTTAGCAAACTGCATAAATAACCAGTATTTTATGCCCTTCACGCTGTTATGCCAGTTTACTGGTCAAGACATTTGTTAAAGTTGGGACTGAACAAGCATCTATATCCCATTAAAATCGTGTGAAACTTGAGGAAGTGACAGTAAATGTTTGTGATGTATTGTGTTTTTCTTTCCTTGCATCCATCCGTGTGGATTCCCGGCCTGAAGTATGTTTCAGAACAGGCGCCAGGCTCCTGATTTCGAGTAGAAAGCGGCCCTTCGTAAAGATGAATCGTGGCAGACTCTGAACCGTAGATATAAATAATACGAGGGCCATGAAAACACATTTCATGAGAAGACGAATGCCCCCGAGGGTTCCTGGATTGCTCAAGTTCGCAGTCTTGTTTTATAGCCTAGAAGCGGATCGTAAACATGAATTACGTGCTAATAATAGCTTGTAACTTCACGCACCTTATGTCCGATTTGTCGAGTAACTGAGAAATATTCATTAGACACATGTGCCATTTCACAATTTACTCTGTTCGTCGGCCGGTTAGTGTTGGAATTTTTTTAATGTTTGAGAGAATTTGTTATGCCGTATATTCCTGTATAATCGTAAAGGTAAAAAGTTAAAGTTGTCCATCTGCTTAAGTAACTAAGCACTACGCCATGAAGACGTATGGGGAGTGGATGTATAGATCCAGGCATTCTTGACATCGGCACTAGTTGGAAGTGAGTTGTCTGCTTCACGCCCCAGCCGCTTTACCCCTAGGGAAAGAGCCCCCGGTACCCATTGGATAGGAAACTGGGTGAGCCCTCCTGTACGGTTGTACCAGTTGTAATCGCGCTGAGCACGCAAGAGCACACACGGCTGTGCCATGGCTCAGGTGGTTAGTCACCGGGTTTCCAACTTGGCGGTCCTGGTTCGATTCAATATCAGGTCATGTGAGATCTGTGATGGGAAAAGTGACTGGGCAAGTTTGCTCCGAGTACTTCGGTTTTCCCTGCCAGTTCTCATTCCATCAACTGGTCTATATTCATTAATCGTTCTGTCATTGACGCCATATTCTCTGGATATTGACAGCGTCGTTAAGTAGGAAACTTAAATAAACACGTCCTCAGTGTTATTATCTTCGAGTTCTCTCGTATTTTCCCTCTCTTCCGAATCTTGCCGAAGAAGCAGTTAAGTTAAATCTTCCATATATTCTTCTTAGCTCAATTCTTGCAGTTCAGCATTTATTTCATTGTCTCCTGCAGGACCTGTGCTCCTCAGTTTTACCAGGTCTTCTTTCGGGTCTCCTCTGCGTCTTTGTTTGTTTGTTTTTTTCTTTTTGGTGGAACATATCTTTTGCTAATTGCACGCGGTAGCGTAGTTGGTTGAAGCACTATACTACACGCCGGAAGGTCGCTGGATCGAATCCCGATGAGGTCATTGGATTTTTTTTTTTCAATTTACCTAATCCTTCCAGCCGCAAAATGACCCGGGGATCAACTCAACTTCTAACAGAAATTAGTACCGGAATTATTCTTTGGGGTAAAGGGCGGCCGGCGCGTAAGGCTGACAACCTTACCGCCATCTATAAGCCGATTGTCTAGAAAATTTGGGAACCTCAGCATATCACAACCCTATGGGCCTCCACAGTCTGTTACAGGGATACCTTTACAGGACCTGAACCAGCCTGTGGCATCTCTATAGGAGTTTCCAGACAGGCAATCAGAGACTGGACAAACAGGAAACACAAGAAATACTGGGGATCCTTGACTGGACTCAGGCAAACAAAGGGACTCATACGAGGACCCTCAGCTAAGAGAGCGAAGGAACTGTTGAAGTTAAACAGGAACCAGGTACGATGGGTGGTGGGACTACTTACAGGACACTGTCACCTCAAAGGACACCTCTTCAAACTGGGACTAAGTAATAGTCCAACTTGTGAGAGGTGTCAAGAAGACAATGAAACAGCCACACATATCCTGTGTGAATGTGAGGCCTTAGCGTATTTAAAATTACGTCACTTGGGTCAATACTTATGGAACCAAGTGACTATTTCGACGCCCCCACGTACAAAATCCTGAGCTTCATTCGAAGCGCAGGATTGCTGAGGGGATAATCAAAAGGGAAGCACAATAGACCACTGTAGGTCGCGGTGTAAGGGTCGAGAAGGCCTACCCCTCATGCATTCATTCATTCATTCATTCATTCATTCATTCATTCATTCATTCATTCATACTTTTACTTTTGGGCCGCGCCATAGCTCAGGCGGTTAGTCGCTGGCTTCCCACCGCGACGGCCCGGGTTCGATCCCGGTTCTGGTCAAGTGGTATTTGTGGTGGACAAAATGGCGTTGGGGCCGGTTTTCTCCGAGTACTTCGGTTTCCCCCGCCAATCTTCATCCCACCAATTGCTCCACAATCACCCTTACCTATCATCTGGGGCTGGTACAATAGGCCAGAAGTGACCGCAGTACAAGGGACTTAGTCCCACCCCACTAGCAACAAAAAAAAATGCTTTTACTTGTGTGCAGTATAGATGTTCCTATTCTGTATTTCATCACTGAATGACTGTGCACGTCGCCTCACGGGTGCAGTTCCTGTAGCACGTGGCGAAGGGGTGCTGTCTCTAGGGTGAGAAAGAGAAAGTGTATGTGTGTGCAGGGGGATGAATGGAAGCAGGAGAATTGAGATAGAACTCGCAGGAGATATGCACAGTGGTTGTAGTATTGATTTTATATGTAGCTCCACAACCACAGGGCATGTAATTCACGTTTCCTTCTTCATGAGAACTGCAATAAAAGTTAACTGGATGGTGATAGTTGTGAAATGGTATTCAATCTGAAAACAGTGTAGGGCTGTATAAAACAAGTTTCTAAAAGAATTTATAGCGTATACTTTCTTTTATTTTAACTGCTTCTGCATAGAATAAATTATGTATTAATGATTATGAATTCGGTGACTCAAGAGCATATTTGTGCATCAGCACCGCCAGTGTGGATTTAAATTGCCTGAAAGTTATCACACTTTATCTGAGAGTTCCTTGCAGAATTTATGATGTTTTTGCTCGTGATAAAATGCGCACGCTCGTAATTTGTAGGTAATAATTGAGGAGCTATTTCAAGGAAATAGCGGCTCCGGTCTAGAAAACCGAGATTAACTACCGTGGGGATCCGTTGCGCTGACCACGTGACACCCTCTATTCGCAAAAGTTGGCACTAACTTCGCCGACACGCGGCGGTTGCTTGCGGACTACAGGCTACGGAGTTTGTTTTTTGTTTTTGTTTGATGGAGTTGGCTCCAGTTGGCTTAACATTCATGCTAAGAAGCATCACGATAATCATTCAGTTCAGAAGTTTTTTTTTCTGGACTTACACGAAAATGTAAATGTAAACTCTGTATAACGAAATCTCTCTTCTAGGATATAATCCATGTAGTACGTTGAAAGCCAACGTTTCGGAGGAACATGTTGCTTCCATCATCAGGGATGAAGAGTATGCCAAATAAACCAGCATGAAACGGGAACCTTCCGTGGCCGCAGTACAGTAGACAAATGTCACTTGTCCTGCACCTTCATGCATTTGTATATTTGCCCTTCTTTCAGCTGTTAATATGTTAAATGTGTTGGGTGAGCTTAGGGCATCCCCCGGTCTTCTCGGGTATGACCCTTGCGGCGATGTCCCGATCCGAAGGATACAGCTGCATGGATTCGGGAATGGGGAATGCCTATCGAGCAGCAGTAATAGGCCCAGATCCTGTAAATTGCTGCTCGTCCTCCCCAACAAAGTCATTCTTAGGTTCGGGACCCCATGACCAAATNTATGACCCTTGCGGCGATGTCCCGATCCGAAGGATACAGCTGCATAGATTCGGGAATGGGGAATGCCTATCGAGCAGCAGTAATAGGCCCAAATCCAGTAAATTGCTGCTCGTCCTCCCCAGCAAAGTCATTCTTAAGTTTGGGACCCATGACCAAAGTTTTGTTCGTTCCAAGACCTTTAAGTGTTTGGAAATGTTATCTCTTATGCAAGAAGAGGGGGTAGTAATAGGAATGCTGTTTGGCCAGCTTTAAATGCTTGGTTCGAACCCGACAGAAAACACGAACGGAATCACTTCCCATGCTACAGTAGTACTAGGCAACGGAACAATGACAAGTTTCCTTGTAATAAAGCAGTAGCGGAAGCCCAGAAGGTTTCAGGCTTTGAGGGGGCGCCGTATACCCCCGCTCTACTTGTTCTTATGCTTCATACTGGTATCTTACCTAGCTTATTCGAACCTGAAGGTGGAGGTGACATGTTACTTCGAAACACTGATTGACTTTCAGCGGAGTAAAAGGTAAAGTTGTCCCTGTGCTCAACGAATTTAAGCACTACGCCGTGAAGGAATATGTGGGAGTGGATGTATAGATCCACATTTTCTTGACCTATGCACTTTTTGGAGATGAGTGGTTAGCTTCACGCCCCGGCCGCTTTACGCCCGAGGAAAGAGCCCCCGGTACCCATTGGATAGGAGGTTCTGTGGACGCCAGAGCTGGTCTGGACGATTTGGAGAAGAGAAAATTCTTGACCCTATCGCGAATCGAACTCCGACCCCTGAGTCGTCCAGGCTGTAGGTAGTCGCTAGAAGTACACGGTTTTATATCCCAGAATATACAGCTGTATAATTGAAGATGTTAGACGTCTTGAGACGCTACGGGTGCAAGAGCGTGGCGTGGAGTAGACATAGCTCACGTGGAATAGACTCATTCATGGCTTTCCCTCCGTGTTTTTAGCTTCAGAGTACATTTCTTAGCAGCAGCTTTCGTTTCTGCCGTATTGTCTTTTTCAAGTAACGTACGTTTAAGGATAAACAAAGAAGGCCCAAGAAAAGCAAATGGAGACCGTCGCTGTTCCCTTTGATTCTTGTTTTAATTGACGGACTCTTTCAGGACGTCGGTTATACAGTGTTGAATAGCGAAATGACTATGCATGCAGGGAGATTCACATAAATCGTTAGAACTTCCGTCAAGTTAGCCGGTTTGTGGATCGAGAATGGAACCCTTAAACTTCTGAAATACGAAGCAGATTTCCTGTCATTTACATTACTACAGTGCCGGCTGTTATCTCGTGTTTGTGTACTAAATTGTTGAAAGATGGTTTTCTTTATTTTCCTCTTTTCTTTTTTCTTTTCTTTTTTTTTTAATTTGCATGTAATGAAGGAGGCAGGATAGCGTAGTCGGTATAGAGACCGTGTATGGGCTGGGAGACCGAAGGGTTGGAGTTCGAGTCCCGGTGGGATCAAGAATTTTCTGTTCTCCACGTCGTTCATACCGGCTCTGGGGTCGACCCAAACTCGTATCCAATGGGTACCGGGGGCTCTTTCCCCGGGGGTAAAGTGGCCGGTGTGTGAAGTTGACCACTCACTTCCAACTAGTGTTGAAGTCAAGAAAATGTGGATCTATACATCCACTCCACCATACGCCTTCGTGGCTGAGTGCTTAATTAGTTAAGCACTGGATGAAGTTAGCACATTATAGTCTCAAGTTTTTAAGCTTTGCCAGAATATCTCATGGTATGAAACGTCAATGAAAACTATTTTTATAGTTTAATCCAACGAATTCTGTACCGTGTGTATACTGAGCTCAGTCTTACTGGCAGTTGATTGGTGTGGTGTGAGGCCGGTGTTGGGGAGACGAGAGGAGTTATAGTGCCATGTAATTCAGATGTGTGTGTATACATAAAGAAGCTGTTTTATGTGAGCGCAATATCAGAAGACCCTTTTATCTTTTCTGAACTAATTAGAACATGTGTCGATCTTGCGAAACAGTGCACTTCTTTGTAACTAGTTGATGTACGGTTCCTGGTTACCATAAAGTTCCTCCCTTGCATGGATATAATTAAGGTCACCAGTTCTCACAAAACCCCTGTCGGACTTTCAGAGAAACAGTATGGTCACAGCATGTCACACATTTTTCGAGGTGTTCTATTCGCTTCCGTCCCATATACGGTACTACTTGCAGGAAAAACGCCTTCGTTTTCGCCACAGCAAGCCAGCAATGTCGAAATCATATTTCGGGGACTCGACTAACATTACAGAATAAATTGCATAACATAATTACTTGATTCGTACGACTTCATTAGTAACCTCCGCATGGCGCCAAGTTAAGGAATTCGTGGAGCCGTACCTCCGCTCCCCAAACGTCTTCATGGCGCGGAGTGTCAGTCGCATATTTTGCCTTATTAACTGGTATAGTTTCAACTCATTAGTGAATTAACATGAGCGTTTCTTGACACAGTAGCCATTCTATGAAACTTGTTTCTTATGTATTTGTTTAATGACGCTGTTTCACTTGCAGATGTCATATGTGAAATGTGATGGTAAGATAATCATGAATGGGCAGCTCGTAATGATATGCAAGGAAAGGGCTATGACCTGTTTTAAGGTATTGTCCAGACATTCACTTGGAGAGACTGAAAAGACCCAAATAATTTTAGTCCATGTGAGATACAAGGCTGTCACGGCAGTTATTATGAAGAAAGCTATCTTCTGGACTGTAACGCCATGTAGTCTGATAGAAGTTTAACGATGTTTTGGAGAAACGAACTGCTTCCTTCTTCCGGGAAAACTAAGCTAATCAAGCTGCTTTCTGCTTGTTTTACCCTTTTATTCATTGACCCTGATGACTGAGGCAGTATGTTCCTCAAAAATGTCAGTAAACATGTAGCAACTACCCCTATGTCGTATCCTGAAAGATGTGTCTGGGGTCTTGGCTGAAATTATAATTGGATACCTGCTAAATACACATATAGAGCGTTACCATTATAGAATACCAGTTTGCTTGTTAGATTTTTTGTTATGTACACAGCTCTCTTAACATGGTACTTATATACCATATCCATTCCAAAGTATACTGGTATGAAAGTTTTGGGGGACATAGAGCTAAAGCTTTATTGTGTCTGATCTTGACCCAAAATGTGGGTGACAAGCTTTATTCTTTTCACTACAGATAGTTCTTCTTTGATACTAGTTACAGAGGAATAACATTAGTGTAAAACCCTGTTTTCCAGAATTATGCTTTACTACTCTGTTTGACAGTATTACATGGCAGTCTCATTTCATATGGATTTCGCTGATTAGAGGGCTTCAGCACTAATGTTCCATGCTTGTAGGAGTGAGAGTCAGTAATAAGTCTCAGATGTGTGTAAATTGTAAGATGTGATTTTCGAACCTGGAAAAAACATTTATTTCTCGACATATCCTGCACCAACCTTGATATACTTCTCCAATTGCTTTACCTGTGCGTCGAAACCCACGGCATAGAAGTCCTTTGACTCTTGTCTCAGCCACTTCTGCACCTCTGTTTTAACCTCTTTGTCGTGAGCAAAATGTTTGCCACCAAGGTGGAACTACTTTACGCAGGAAACACTTCCCACCACAAACAGGAAACGTTTCTTAATGAATATTCTTTGCATTGAGTCCTTTTGCCCACAGAAAACGCACAACAGAACGCTGCTCTTCAGTAGGTCACGCCTCAAGTACGGTCACCATTTTGACTACTGAAACCAGCTTCTGAAAATGCGCATTTGTGTCTGCTACCTAGACTATCATGAAGCTGGACTCTGCTGCTACCTAGTGACAGACATAGACAACCTAATATGACCATTATAGCTGTTTTACTCCCATTTATGGCATATTTACCAACTCTCCCTTTTATTGTAGAGTTCTGGTTACTTGCTATTCTGAATAGTTTTTTTTTTAATGTGTATAGTTTGGTCAGCCTCTAGGTGAATGTTGGGTCAGTACCTTGAAATAGACCATTATTGCCTCTTTTGATATCCTTTTGTAGTCGCCATTCAGCACCATCTTATTGTTTAATTTTGTGTCTTATAATAACCTCTGCGATTCATGCAGGAGCAGAAAGTAACCTAAGAATTAATCATATGAATTTGCAGTTCTTCAGAGTAAAATTGATGGGTGTGAATGTAATTTAGAGATTATCGAGTTTATTACAAAGAGTATTAGTTCTAAACCTGTCACAGTTCACAATTAGGTTGCTGGTAGTTATTGTTAAAATGGTTAATCTGTTTATTGCAGATTTATCAAAAAACCGATTTGGTGAACTTCCAGTAGAAGTGACTGAATTCTACTTCCTAGAAAGGCTTTATCTGTACCACAACACCATCAGGTCAATACCTGACTCTGTAGTGTACCTTCAGTCTCTCATATATTTGGATCTCAGGTGAGTCACATTATATCAGCAAAATTGTAACATGTCCTTACCAACACGAGAACAATATGACTGCAAGAACCTGTTCCTATCTTACTTTCCATATTTGTAAAAAAATTGACATTATCACCATCAGTCATTTTAGTGGTTTTCCTGGTGCAGTAATGAAATCCATTGTCATTATAGAAACAAAATGGGAACTTCAGCTTCTGAACTGATCGCTGTTTGGGGTCATGAAGAACAGTTGACACACGTTTTACTACATGTTTTATTATTCACTGTTAATATGTCTGATAATATAATATTAATGTGCTGCTGTTGTTAAACTAGCCGGAACCAGCTGAGCGTGCTTCCCAGCACTCTCTGCCAGCTACCTCTCGAAGTATTGCTAGTAGCAAATAATAAATTGGTTGCACTTCCTGAGGAATTAGGCCGTATGAAGACATTGGCTGAATTAGATGCTAGCTGTAATGAAATCTCACATCTTCCCCCACAACTTGGTGAACTGTCAGTCCTCAAGTCGCTCAACATACGCCGCAATCACCTTGTGGAGCTGCCAATAGGTAACAGATTCCATTCTGTCTTATTATTAATTAAAATTTGTTTTCTTAGTAGTTACTCTCTTTCAGATTATGTGGAGTTGTGAAAGTGTATTATTTTATATAAAGATTCTGCTTGACATAATAATCAAGACTTATATCAGTAAATGGTGATGATATCAATATACGTAGGTCATACCGAAAGTCATGAGTAACTTTCTTTTGCATGCAGCCTGGGAACAGCAGACGAAAGAGAGTACGGTGGTAGGTGGAACCAGCTGTTGTGTTAACCTTGAGTGTCTTGTGACGTCAATAGCTTGCATCACGTGACCAGTATCACTCCTGACAAAATGGCCAACAATGATATGTCATTTCGCCAGCGTGCTGTCATCAAATTTCATGTGAAAGAGGAAATCCCTGCTGCAGAAATTCACCAGAGACTTCAGCATGCTTATGGAAATGCGTGCATGGGTCCGAGCAGTGTTTGAAGATGGGTGAAACATCTTAAAAATGGGAACACCAGCATCGAAGATGAGCCTCAGAGCAGTCGTCCTCGAACAGCCTCAACTGAACGCAACAAGGATAGAGTGGATGAGATCATTCAAGATGACAGGCGTGTGACTGTGGACACAATAGCCTGAAAACTTGGAATAGGGAACAGTGCAGTACAGGAGATGATTGAAAGCTTGGGCTATAGGAAAGTTTGTGCTCGTTGGGTCCCGCGGTTATTGACCAAAGACCACAAAGGTCAGCAAAAAGCCATCACCTCAGAACTGCTGCAGAGATATCAACACAAAGGCGATTTGTGAAGGGTCAGCTGCATGGACAACGTTTTAGACAAGGGAGGCAATTCAGAAAGCAGTGCGTCAGTCTCTTAGGATGGCTGGAATGGAATTTCACAGAAGGGGAATTTTCAATCTCTCAGAATGCTGGGAGAAATGTGTACAAAGAAGTGGCGATTATGTGGAAAAATAAAGAAAGGTCTGTAGAATGAGATGGTGTATTTGGTTTGTCAGTAATAAAGCATGTTACTTTACAAAAAATTGTTGCTCATGACTTTCAGTACAACACTCGTATAAGTAGTAAATTCTTGTTTCTATTTGAATCTCAAGTCTTCATGACAGTGCAGTTAGCATGTTGGAACTAAAAGTTGGAACTAAACATTACTATCTGAACAAATCGTATTGAATATTTTAATTTTAATTAATTTCTGATGAGATTCATTTGCCTTCTGAATGGGTAACTTGACAGTATAATATAATGCACTCATTAGCAGTGTATTTTGAATGTCTTTGTGTGTTATAGGAGTATGAATATGTCAGTAGCGGACTTTAGGATTGGGTGCAAATTGTGTTGTATGGGCATTTGATGCATTTCACAGTATTTTCTGTGCTTTAAGTACTTTGTTTCCGACAATTTAGTGATAGTAGAAATGCATTGTACATGGCTAAGCCTCACAAAAGAAAGCCAGACATTTGAAGTGTCTTAATTTCTAGTTATATTCTGAAATGTGGAAGTACTTGAACCAGGTAATGCAATTACATGTGAAATACAGCAGTGAAATAATCAGGTAAGAGGTAGGATGTCCCTGTGCTTAACTAATTAAGCATTGCACCATGAAGGTGTATGGGGGAGTGGATGTATAGAACCACATTTTCTTGACCTTGCCACTAGTTTGAGGTGAGAGGTCATCTTCACACCCCGGCTGCTTTACCCCCACAGAAAAATCCCCTGATACTTATTGGATAGGAGGTTGGGTGAGCCCCAGAGATGGTTTGGACAAGTTGGAGAAGGGAAAAATCTTGACCCTACCAGGACTCGAACTCCAACCCCTTGGTTATCGAGCTCATAGCCAGTGGCTATACCGGCTGTGTTATCCAGGCTTCCTGAAGTAATCAGGTGGTCTTTATTTTGTGAAATTTAGTGGCACTGGTAAAGTGGCTCATGTTTTAATCATAAATATTGGATACTAGTACACTGGCTTACACTTTGACTGTGAAGATGCAGGACATATGTTCCTCTGATTCTTAGGCTCTGTGCAAACTGCATGACGTTACAACCCTGAAATCCCTGCTCTTCATAGTTGGATTTAGTTTTATATGCAGTAGCAGTAAGTGTTCTGTTGAATCTGTGGCTTTTCCTTCTTCCTTCTATACTAACTAGTTTTGTAAAATGTGATCATGATTTCTTGCTGCTTCTCACTTCTATCCTAGATTAACGTGGAAGCTTGGATGTTTTTTAAACGTAGAACTTAATGTTGTCCCCTGTTGATATTTGTGTGGTTGCTGACAACACAGTCATCAGTTGCAAGAATATGGATCTGTATCGTAACCATTAATTTTAATTACTTGAGTTATATTCATAAGTGCCTGATGGTTACCTAATTAAATGATCAAAACTTGTAGCACAGTTACATTTTGATTAAAGACATATACTAACATCTGTTGTCTTTATTGAAGATATCCCCACATTGTTTGTTGTGTCAGCTGTTGTAACATAAGTAATTAAATACTATGTACACAACAGGATGCAATCTATAAAGCTTATATCACAGGTATTTGTGTGGGTTAAGAGATTTCAAGAAGAAATGGAAGGTATTGGTAAAGGGAATTGCAAATGCTCTAGTCTTCTGACAGCTTCAAAATTTATGTGGTAACAGTGACACAGAACTAATGAAGGGTGGTGGTTGATTGAATATTCAGAAATTAGCTCTTGAAACTTAGCTTGAATACAGAAGTTGTTAGACTGATATTGATAGAAAATCAGAGATGAAGAGAGTTTATGCAATGATGATAAAGAATTCCAGTGTGATGAGAACTGTGTTTGCCTGTAAGACCCACATCTTCACCCTATATCCAGAATGTCTCTGTGACCCATTCAACATCCTGTTCAGTTTATAGCAAGAACTGTGTCCCCAGCAGCAATCGTGTTTACTCAAGTTGACTATTTCTATATCCATTGGTGTTTAACCATGTAAGGATTTATGGAATGCTGAATAAGTAAATGAATGACAGCCAGGGCACAATAATAACATGCACCTGTTTTGAGGTTAAGAATATGTGGAGCTCTACTCACATGCTCTTATAAGCCATTATTCTATGGTGCTAAGAATGAGAATAATTTATTTGGCCTGTGTGTTTTATTACACACACTACAGAATTTCTATTAAAGATTAATACACCCACAGTTTTATTAAATGGTAGTTAGTTATTTCTACATATCATATTCTCATAAGGTCAGTTGCCTTTGTTCCCTATTTTATTAAAAGTGAATAAAAAATATCTTTGTTATGTATACTATTCTACCACTTGATATACTTAAGTGGCACTGACTAA
This sequence comes from Cryptotermes secundus, assembly GCF_002891405.2. Lineage (NCBI taxonomy): Eukaryota > Metazoa > Arthropoda > Insecta > Blattodea > Kalotermitidae > Cryptotermes > Cryptotermes secundus. Next base: position 228,688 of record NW_019719379.1, on the reverse strand, counting down.
GTGTTTTGGGTTACAACTAAATATTGCTTTATGCATTTTGCATGGAAGTGGTTTCCCCTCTCTTCATGCCTTCATTTTGTTGATGACTTTGTTCTGCTATAATTCTAAATATCTGTTAAAATGTTTATTTGGGTGTTCCAGTGCTTTCTTTGGTATCTTTCTGTAGGTTTTCAGTGAGTTAGAAGGAAAATCTAGAATATATAAAACTGCATTTCTGAAACCATATGTTCACTTGTCTGAAACTGTTAAAAATGTCTTGTTTTATGAATGGAATGCTTTCCTTGAAAGTTGTTTAGTAAGCAGAAATTAGCTAAACGGAACTGATTATGCCATTAATTTAAAGACAGTAATGGCATATTCAGTGATCTGGTGTAGTACAGGTACTACTCATTATAAGCAAATTTTAAAAATGTGATTTAGTTTCAATGTACTCAACTAATTTAGATGCATTTCAGTTAATATCACTTGCTTCAATGCAGATTTCTTGCTGATCTGGAGAGGTGAGGAGGAGGGGGAATAGCATATTGTACAGGTGGCAGTAGAGAAATGCTAGGGGAGGAAGAAAAATTTGGCATAGATAATTTTAATTTATGCAGTTTCACCCTCTGAGGCGTCTTTTAAATTTATTTTAAATATAGGACACTTAAACACACATAAATTTAGGAGTACCTGTATAAACATTTACGAATAATACTAAGGGAGCATAAATGTGTATGTGTTGACATATGTATTTATTTATCACAATAAACAGTAATTAATTTGTCAGGATCAGTGCTTATGAAGATATTTTTTTATAGAACTCATGAAAAAATTCAGTTTGAGTACTGTGTGTATAAAATGTCCCAGTACAGAAATAGTATGAGTGTGATTGAAGAAGGCTAGAAACGCACATTTTGACATGTTTTGTTGCAAGGAAGATACATTAAACATTCATTAAAGGGGATATTAATTTTTTAAATGTGTTAATATGAAAATTCTTTAACTGAGCATTCATAAAACAAGAAGTTCGATGCTCTGGCCTTTTCATACAGTTACTGTGATTGCAGTTCTTTTGTAAGGAGTGGTAATGGGAATGTAGGGGACCAAGTAAAGTTGCTTATTTAAGTCCTACTTTATCCTTTACTCTTCCTTCACTTCCTTTGTTCCCTTGAAATCAATAAGTATGTGATATGTGTTATTCTGCTCTTTAGAAATCGTGTATCTCAGGCTGGTGAAACTAGACATCAGTGGCAATAGAATCTCGACATTGCCGGTGGAGCTCCGTACCATGACCACATTGGTCGACCTAAATCTAAGTCATAATCCTCTCACATCCCCACCATCTTATGTAAGTGGAGAATGTCTTTTGTAATTTATTTATTGAATTTACCAAGTTTGTTGCTTTGAACCACTTCTGTTATGTAGTTCAGTAGATTTAGCAAAGTTCTCATTACATTTAGTTAGATACTTACTTTAGAGTTACATGCTTTGTATTGTATAAGGGATTTTATTGATCATGTTGTGAATTACTTTAGTTTTCTTTGTCATATGGGCTAACATTTAATTGTATGTAGTAAAACGTATGCTATATATCTTATATAATTCATATTTCTCTCTCTTTAAAGACATTTTCAAACCAATGTCAAATATTTTGTACAATCAGTATAGTTCTCTAGCTGTTTCTTGAAATCACAAAACTAATGGTGATGAGTTCATAGTAAATCCTGAATGTTTTCTTGCATCCAGTATTGTGGCATAAAATAATTTATTTAGTGAGAACAGTCATGGTAACATGAACTCCAGCTCTTAGAAAATATATTCCAGATTCATTCATTGTGTCTGTGTATTTCTTAGTAGCTCAGATATCGAAGAGATTTACGAGAGGCATGAAGTTTAACTGTACATCTATATAAAATGGCATTCATTAATCAGACATTGGAAACTTGGTATAGTGAACTAAATTAAAGTTGTGAAAGGAAAACATTTTTAGAAATGTTGGAATTTTAATGTTGCTAACACACAGAATACTACTGTTGTGAATGCCTGCCATATAGGTTTCTCATATTCTATGAACATTAAAACATTTGTGGCAGAGTGAGTTACTAGTGGATACCCACATGATTGAAAGTGTCCATCTTGCTAATTATTGACAATGATTGGAAAGGTGTTTCTTTAGGCTTCCTCTGGGCTGTAGGCAAGTTGTAGGTTGTAGGTTTCACAGTTAACGCAGGAAAGCAGAATTTTGATGTATACCATTGCAGCATTTACAGCAGCCAGTGTGCAAAACTTGTGAATGAAAATATATGCACAGTGCCCATTGCTTTATTGTGGCAATTTTGTTTATTCTTCTAGGTCATGGTAAATTTCTAAAACAATACCACATTTGATACAGCTATTTATGTTTTTCATTGTGGCATTTTACTTTCCAATTTCATTAAAGATTTTATCTGACTTGTCTTTTCTGTCAGCATACTGGAGGAAAGTGAGAATATTCTCTTTCTTATAAATTGATTATATCATAAAAACAGCTTGTGCTTATGAGAATGCTGAATTCAGACATTTGAATTTATTCAGAATAATTAGTAACTTATTTGTCATGGGAAGATACTGCTCTTTTCCAGTCACATGCTTCTACTATTCACAGTATGATTATAATTACGATATTGAAGAAAGTGAACAGAACAGAACATGGAATTACCTTTTAAAAGTAAGTGCAGTAGCAAGAATACTTAAGAAAGATTCTGGGTGTTCCCTACATTTGATTATAATGTTATAGCCAAAGGATGGAGTCAAGTGTGGTACTGAGCGATGTGGGAGTTTTGAATCACAGTTGAGCCTCATCCTCATTATGAAGTGGCATACAAAGAGATTTGTATCGTGTTGTGACAAAGTTAAATTTACATATTTTCCATTTCAGCCTGTACGATATGATTATTTTGTTTTAAAAATGGATGCAAGAATAATTCAAGGAATAATACTTTTTAATCGTACATATCACAAAACAGTGTATGAAATTTGTGCCACGACATGTTCCATATTGTATGCATTACTTTTTACTACTTTTATCTTTAGTTATGCACAAGGGGTCGTGTCCATGTCTTCAAATATTTGGAGATTCAAGCAATAAAGGAAGACAAGAAAAGAGGTATACTGAATGAAGAGCTCAGGAGGGTGCATAGAAAAGCAGGACACTTGTCAGATTTTCGGTTTGCAAATGGCCTATCTTCAGAGTTACGACAAAAAAGGTACACAGTGGACAGCGGCTACAGCACAAGTGATGGAATGGATAAAAGATGGTCACAGGAAATTGGGAAGGTTAGAGATGGACCTTATATTATTAATGTTGTTATTTCTCATTTTATATCTGCCAAGTTAAATATGCCTGTTTACTCACCCCAGAGCTTGATGTTTGGACAGGGAGGGTTAGAAGAATGCTGAACTTGTTGCTGTGACAGCCAGACTACTAGAATATTGTGTCGTATTAGAGATCTCTTTGTACAGATCTTGACGGATTTCCTTAGACTCAGAATGTGTGGATAGAGTGAAGGTTACTTGTGAAAACTATCAGTGAAAGCCAAGTCTAATAATACAAATTCTGAAGTAGTTAAAAAAAAAAAGAACCGTTCCCTCACTTATTCATGAAAATTATGCAAGTGAATGTGGTAAATTTGTTAGTTTTTAAGACTGTAGAGGGAATATTGAAATGAAACATAGATATCAGTATAATAGTAGATAAAACATCTGATTCAAATGCTGTTTTTTGGTTTTAATTACTTTTTGATGAATGAAGGTGATCTGATGTTATAGATTATGAATTAATAATTCTGTATACTAGATCTATACTTAAGTTTATGTTGCATGTATGTAAATTTCCCAACCCCATTAAGCACTGTCATGAAACTATTAATAATAATATTGTGACATGTTGCGCAAAGGAGAACCCCCCCACCAGCAGTGACGCGGCGGGTGAGTCAGCGCTCCCCTCCCCCTCCGCACGGTAACGTAACGGTGGTAACAGCGGTTACTACCGCTAGCGTTACTAGCAACACAGCGCCAGGCAACAAGGGTGCTTATTACGTGGCCGTTTTCTGTATTGTCCGATCGAGGCTACATGAGGCGCAGCGAAGGCTATTCACAGTTAGTCCTGGAGCTACCTACGAGTCAGTCCTGGAGCTACCTCCGAGTTAATTCCGAGTTAGCCAGCAACCAGTCAGTTGTATTGTGGCATTTGGAGTGTACTATTTGTGATACTGCAGACAGCAGTAATCGTAAATCTGTAATTTGGGTGATTGTAAGTGCGAATGTGAAATAAAATTCGCTACATCAAATACGGCGTGAAGTTATTTGTCGCGATATACACCCAATACGCGACAATTGGTGTCAGAAGTGGGATTTGGACTTACACACGTGACCAACGAGCTTCGAACTCGAGACACGTGACAATTTGGTGTCAGAATTTTTACGAGCTTAAATACGCCTCAGAGAATTTTACTGCTACAAAATGGAGATGCAGCAGATGATGGAACTTCTCCTGAAAGAAATCAGAACCATTCACGAGAAGGAGGAGGCAAACAGGAAGAAAGACAAAGAAGAGATGGAGGAAAAGAGAAGGAAAGAGAAGGAAGAGATGGAGGAAAAGAGGAGGAAGGAGAAAGAAGAAATGGAGGCCAATAGGAGGAAAGACAAAGAGGATTTCCTGGCGAAATTAGACTCCTATCAAGAAAAGGCAGATAGCCTGCTGAC